>NW_022872924.1:0-94257 GCF_900324485.2 Mastacembelus armatus | reverse complement strand
AAACGGAGTTATTTTTGACCAGGACATGTCCTTTAACTCCCACATAAAACAAATCTCTGGAACTGCATTCTTTCACCTGCGCAACATCCTATCTCAAAATGATGCAGAAAAACTAGTCCATGCATTTGTTACCTCAAGGCTAGATTACTGTAACTCATTACTATCTGGATGTCCCAGTATCTCCATAAAAAGCCTCCAATTAATCCAGAATGCCGCTGCCAGAGTCCTGACAGGAACTAGAAAGAGAGATCATATTTCTCCTATATTGGCTTCTCTTCATTGGCTCCCTGTAAAATATAGAATAGAATTTAAAATCCTTCTTCTCACATACAAATCCCTTCATAATCAAGCTCCTTCATACCTCAAAGACCTCATAGTACCATATTATCCCAATAGACCACTTCGCTCTCAGAGTGCAGGTCTAGTTGTGGTTCCCAGAGTTCTCAAAAGCAGAATGGGAGGCAGAGCCTTTAGTTATCAAGCTCCTCTCCTATGGAACCAGCTCCCAGCCTGAGTTCAGGAGGCAGACACTCTCTATACTTTTAAGCTAGACTTAAAACCTTCCTCTTTGACAAAGCATATAGTTAGGGCTGGCTTCAGGTAACCCTGAACCATCCCTTAGTTATGCTCTTATAGGCCTAGACTGCCCGAGGACCATCGGTGCACTGAGCTCCCCTACCCTAACCCCCCCCTTCCCTTCCCCTCACCTCTCTTCTCTCCTCCCACCTCATGTATATTCCACCATTGAATGTTACTAACCTTGTGCTCTCTCTCTCCCCTAGTTTGTGCTCTCTCCCTCTCCCTCTGTTCTCTCTGTACCTTCTGCAGGTGTCCCTGGTCCTGGAGCTGTATATCACTGATGTGCAGTTACTGGTCCCACCAACCTGCAGTGTCTATTTGTTGTTTATTGTTGCTGTTCTTTTCTCTCTGCTCTATCCACTCACCCCAACAGGTCGAGGCAGATGGCCGCCCAAACTGAGCCCGGTTCTGCTGGAGGTTTTTTCTTCTGTTAAAGGGAGTTTTTCCTCTCCACTGTCGCCAAGTGCTTGCTCATAAGGGAATTGTTGGGTTTTTAGTTTTAGTTTTTGTAAATTGACTTGAGATGATTTGTATTGTGATTTGGCGCTATACAAATAAAAATTGAATTGAACTGAATATAGACGCCGCAGGTTGGTGGTGCAGGTAACTGCAGACCCGCCCGCAATATACAGCTCCAGGACCAGGGACACCTGCAGAAGGTACACACAGAGAGAGAGAGAGAGGGAGAGAGCACAAACCAAGGGAGAGAGACAGAGCACAGAGTTAGTCACATTCAATGTGGTGGAATATACAAGTCATGCCTGAAGCCAGCCCTAATTATACGCTTTGTCAAAAAGGAAGGTTTTGACCCTCAGCCCTAACCCTTGCAATGCCCAATGCTGCCACAGGGGGGCAGATATCCTTGTCAAATAGGCCTGCCACCACAGCATCACCTTTTCATGTCTTAAAACAAAACAAACAAAAACAAATGGACTCTTGTGAAATACTAGTCAAAATGCAAGTCTGAAATAGATGGAGTTTTAATACCAGCAGCTTACACATTTTTCAAACTCTTCCTTTTCTTCTGATTCACTTCACCTCATGGATTTGATTTACTTCCTCTCATATATATATATATATATATATATATATATATATATTTTTTTTTCTTCAGTATATATTCTTATTTTGCTTGCTTTTCACTTCACACAATGCCCAGCTGCTGAGCTGGGCTTAGCCCTCAGCCCCCTTCAGCCCTCATCCTCTAACCCCTGCAATACCCAAATGCAGCCACAGGAGGGCAGCCGGATACCATGCCATGTCAGCAGCCTGACTTGCAAAAATCCAATTTCCCTACATATCTGACCTGTAGACCATTTTCACAGCCACAGCTCTCAATTTCTCTGCAGATTTGGCTTCTGCGTGACACACAAACACTTCCACACTAACTTTTCATGCATTTTGACGCATTTTTCTCTGCCAAAATAAGCCATGCCCACTTTTTCAGATTTTAAAACGCTACAACTTTTGATCTAAATGAGTAAAACCATTAAAATTATCATTACCAAAAAAAATTCTTAAAATCTGCACCATGACTGACATTTCTCTTCCCCCCTTAGTAATTCATATTTAGCATAATTTTACATTATTGTTGGTGATAAATTAACTTAAGCACCAAAAAATCAGAAGAGCCTCTTGGGAGCCGAAAGAGCCGGAATTCCCATCACTACTCTAGTGGATCCAAGAAAAGGCTTCTTTGCTCATGTGGGTACAAAACCTTTCATTAGTGACATGGAAAGACAAGTGAGAAGCAGAAACAAATGGTGTTAGTGAGATTAATGATATACAATTTGGGGTGTTCTGTAGATTTTTTAAAATAATAACTGAAGGCATGTATGCATGATAAATATACAAATATTATGTGTAAATGACTAATTATGTGGAGTGTATACGTTACTATAGATACAAAGCTGTACCAAGATTTGTACAATGGTCTTGTTCTCACCACCAACATGCAATGATGGATGATGGTGCTTGTTACCACAATAACTTTGTGTGCTAATGGATCAATCTGAATGTAGCCACAAAACTAACAAATCCATGTTATTCAAGAATGCATATTACACACAAATGTGGGGTCATTACAATCCAGTACATACCCGGATTCTTCCAAATTTTCTTCCCCAGACTGCAGTCATCGCATAGGTGTCAATAACAGCTGCCTCACCAGGACTGACACTGGTTGCATTTCCTAACAAGCACCGTCAAACATGCATTGATCACCTATGACAAATTGTCACAAAAATTAGGTTATACACTAAGGCTTGAGGAGATGACATTGTGTGTTAGTGTCTAATGCTTAATGAGTATCCCATTAATTAAGTAAACAGCTCTGCAGATGCAATGGAAAAATTGTTTTTAATGATTAATTATTCTTCCTGATTATGATTATTATTATTTCTCACTGCATTCTTGAGTTTTACTTATATGCACTGGTTGGATCACAGACTGTTCACAGAGTTCACCAGAGTGCGCACAGATGTCCTGTGTTTTCATAATCATATCTTATGTTTATGTTCTTCCTGCAGTTTCAAGGGAAAGCATGGACATGGACTCACCTGTGTCAGGGTTATGGTGAACGTCCTATCTTCAATGAGGTGCTGAGACACGACCTTGATTCTCTTGTTTTGTCTACTGACATTACTATAAATCCATGCTACCTTGCTGTGGAAAATCAGTTCGCGAAAGACTTTGGCTGATGGTGAGTATGATTCAAGCTTTTTTACTCCATGTTTGACCTGTAAACATGTAAATATTTGCATGTACACACTGGCTTTTCAGCATAATGAAGGAATTAGCTGATATTAGGGTGCAGCGAGTGTTATCATTCAAATTTTTGGTGCTCTTCATTATTTTAGCCAATACAGCTATTTGTTACTATTAAATGAGAAGAAAGTTGCAACAAACGTGTAGCGTTAAGACAAAACACACAGATGTGCGCCAGGCCAATAGAGGAAACCTGACCTCAGGGATGCTATGAACAGTTTGTAGATGTAGTATGACATTTTCAGCACACATTAGCGCATATGAGAAAAATCATCAGAGGATGCTCATTCTGTTGCAATTCAAAACTATAAGCCGCGTCTCATTGCGCAGCCTCCGAAATGAGATGTGGGCCACCGTAGTTAAGCAATTCCTCAATAAGCGTCACGTCAGATATTTAGTATAACATAAACATATGTGTTTTGGGTGATTGACACTGATTCACTGATTGACAGATTTCCAATAAATAATTTTATAAGACCATTAGACAGGTTTTATTGAGTATTGAATATTTCACGGCGGAGCTTTTATACAACTGGTGCTACTCGTTATTGTCAGAGAGGCATATTTTCAAAACATTACTGCAGGAGGGGGGCTATATTGTAGGTATCATTGAGTGATTAAATAATACATCATTTCCGATATAGTCGGAAATGATGTATTATGATGGTTGGTGGGAGAAAAGCTGTGATTTTTTTCCATCTTAAATGAAAAAATTACAAACTGGTATTTGTTGTTTTTTCCCCAATATTCCTAAATATATATTGATATAACATAAACTACTTCACGTATTTGTGTAGTTTATCTCTAATTCTTAAGTATCAAGGGCCTTGCGATGGACTGGTGACCTGGCCAATGTCTACCCCACGTCCCCCTGGACGGCCAGTGCATTTCACAGCAGAGCCATGCTCAAAATGAACCAGAAAGAATTTATTTTTCTGATGTATGCCAACTCATCATGTATAATGCTTAGAGATAACGAGAAGTATATATCATGATTTTTTCTTATTTTTCAACATTATTACATATTATTTAGATGAGTTATTGCCACTGATCAGCAATTATATCTTATATTTCCTCTCCTGGTATTTCTCTTGATAAATATTCAACAAAGCAGGGAAGCAGAGGAGCAATTTTCAGTTTTCTCACTAATACACAAAAAAATATTAATCAACTTTGTTTTTCACCTGTTAAAAAAACAAACAAAAATTAAACAGCAAGCTTAAGCAGCACAACAGAAAAGAAGTTAATACATTTTGTTTCACTGTAAATAGAAAAATATTTCATTTTACGTACACACATTTTCATGCATTATTCTGTGCGGCTAGTAAGGAAGGAGTAGCAGTTGACAACAATAAAAGTTTGCTAGACTTTACAGAGTTAATGTTTAATTTTGGTTTGGTTGAACTCCAGGAGAGCAATAGGAATTTCTGCCCCTTTCCTGTCTCAGCATTTGGTGTAATTACTTAACTAGTGATCAGTTGGCTTCACTGGTTAACTGGTAAAGTCAAAAGCTGTCAACTACTAACTAGTGAGTATTTTGGCTTTTACTCGTTCAAATGGTGAAGATTTTGGACTAGTTCACTAGTTATGCCAAAATGTCTGTCCTTAGCACACCTGGTGGGTGGTTTTACCTCACTAGTTAACTACTGTGCATTCTTTATTCTCAGTAGTTAACTAGTAAGTCAGAAAAGCTTCAACTAGTTAACTAGTGAGTATTTTGGCCTTTACTAGTTCAACTAGTATATACAAATTCTGGTCACTAGATACTACTGATCCAAACTCATGCTTGATTAGTCAACTTGCCACAGTATGTGCAGCAAACTAGTTAACTAGTGAGACTATAGTAGTAGTGCTGTCCAAAGGGCCCAGCACATCAAAGATGAGTAGTTGGGACTTTTTTCCTACTAGTGCAATGACTGGCATTGTTAGTAAGGCTTTTCTTGGAACTAGTTGGACTAAATGCTACTAATTGCTGAGAAAGTGTGGCTAGTAAGGATTTTTGTTCGACTGGTGCAATACATGCCAACTAGTTCTGACAAAGCTGAACTGGTGTCGGAATATCTGAGCCAAGGATATGGAATTTTCTCAAACAGTTTTGCCATATTGACCAGGTCCCAGCAGATAGATAGAGGTGTGTCCAACTAAAAAAGCAGATGCCAGATCAGTGCAAAATGTCTTTGTAAGAGAGGTTTTTCCATGATTCGGTATTACAGATAAAATAAGTTCAGACATGGAGTGCTTTTTTGACTGAGTTATGAAAATTACCACCAGGATGTTGGGATCAAACAAAAGTTTGGATGTTGTACCAGCCACAGGATGTGGTATGGGATGAAAGAGTGAATGGAAGCTTGAAAGGGACAATAGATCCGATTTTTGTAGAGGAAAACTAACCTGGGTCATCTACCCAGGTTAGTTTTCCATCCACCTTTCCATCTACCTTTCCATCCACCTTTGGCACTAGCGCACATGTGCATGCAAACTAACGAGCCACATATCTGAAACAGCATGACACGCTTACGGGTCGACCCATGCATGTACCAGTTATAATGGACCTACACTTGACAGTTGGAAAAAGTTATGTGCACTATCTCACTCACATCCACAAGTATAATTATTTCCAGGTCAAAGGTGCTGCTGAGGAGGGCAAAACGAGATTCAGGACAGCTCCAGAGACCTAACCAGGGACTGGGTGTACATTAAAGAGTTCAAAAGACGTGGAAGGAACCTAGACAAAAGGTCCGCTTAGGTGATGTGGCACACCAACTGCTGTAGAAGTCAAAGGTAAGACTGTGTAAGGGTCTCTCTCGGAGACACAAGAAGATATAGCACAGAGAAGCACTCCAGAGTCGCAAGGGGCAGGCGAAGCCGCCACGCAGGAAGGACGACTCCAGGAGCATAAGAAGCTCACAGAGGCTGGCCAGCAGAGAGTCTGCAAGTTTGGACAGGAGTTAGTTGATTCTCCAGAGGGAGGCTAGTGGATTGAGCCCTGACCCTAACCCTAATTTCTAATTTAAACGTTTTTTTCCAAACCTAACCCTAATCCTAAAACATGCGAATTGAAAACATTTGCCTAACCCTAACCCTAATGATTTATTTAAACTTACTTTTTCCAACCCGAACCCTAATCCTAAAACACATGAATTGAAACACCTTTGCCTAACCCTAACCCTAACCCTAAATTGTTATTGAAACTTGTTTTTCCAACCCAAAGCCAAAACTTAAAACATGGGTATTGAATGCATTCGCCTAAATCTAACCATAACCCTAACCCTAAAACACAGGAATTGAGTGCATTTTCCTAACCCTGACCCTAACCCTATTTTCTAATTTAAACTTATTTTTCCAACCCAAACCCTAATCCTAAACACGTGAATTGAGCACATTTGCCTAACCCTAACCTTAAAATACGGGTATTGAACATATTCGCCTAACCCTAACCCTAAAAAAAAGGAATTGAACACTTTGCCTAACCCTAACCCTAACCCTAACCCTAAACACATTTGCCTAACCCTAACCTTAACCCTAACTTAAAACATGGGTATTGAATGCATTCGCCTAACCCTAACCCTAACCCTAAACACAGGAATTGAGTGCATTTTCCTAACCCTGACCCTAACCCTAATTTCTAATTTAAACCTATTTTTCCAACCCGAACCCTAATCCTAAAACACATGAATTGAACACCTTTGCCTAACCCTAACCCTAACCCTAACCCTAAATTGTTATTGAAACTTGTTTTTCCAACCCAAAGCCTAACTTAAAACATGGGTATTGAATGCATTCGCCTAAATCTAACCAAAACCCTAACCCTAAAACACAGGAATTGAGTGCATTTTCCTAACCCTGACCCTAACCCTAATTTCTAATTTAAACTTATTTTTCCAACCCTAACCCTAATCCTAAAACACGTGAATTGAACACATTTGCCTAACCCTAACTTTAAAATACGGGTATTGAACATATTCGCCTAACCCTAACCTTAAAAAAAAGGAATTGAACACTTTGCCTAACCCTAACCCTAACCCTAACCTAACCCTAATCCTAAAACATGCGAATTGAAAACATTGCCTAACCCTAACCCTAATGATTTATTTAAACTTACTTTTTCCAACCCGAACCCTAATCCTAAAACACATGAATTGAACACCTTTGCCTAACCCTAACCCTAACCCTAACCCTAAATTGTTATTGAAACTTGTTTTTCCAACCCAAGCCTAAGCTTAAAACATGGGTATTGAATGCATTCGCCTAAATCTAACCATAACCCTAACCCTAAAACACAGGAATTGAGTGCATTTTCCTAACCCTGACCCTAACCCTAATTTCTAATTTAAACCTATTTTTCCAACCCTAACCCTAATCCTAAAACACGTGAATTGAGCACATTTGCCTAACCCTAACCTTAAAATACGGGTATTGAACATATTCGCCTAACCCTAACCTTAAAAAAAAGGAATTGAACACTTTGCCTAACCCTAACCCTAAACACGTTTGCCTAAACCTAACCCTAACCCTAACTTAAAACATGGGTATTGAATGCATTCGCCTAAATCTAACCAACTAACCCTAACCCTAAAACACAGGAATTGAGTGCATTTTCCTAACCCTGACCCTAACCCTAATTTCTAATTAAACGTTTTTTTCCAAACCTAACCCTAATCCTAAAACATGCGAATTGAAAACATTTGCCTAACCCTAACCCTAATGATTTATTTAAACTTACTTTTTCCAACCCGAACCCTAATCCTAAAACACATGAATTGAACACCTTTGCCTAACCCTAACCTTAACCCTAAATTGTTATTGAAACTTGTTTTTCCAACCCAAAGCCAAAACTTAAAACATGGGTATTGAATGCATTCGCCTAAATCTAACCAAAACCCTAACCCTAAAACACAGGAATTGAGTGCATTTTCCTAACCCTGACCTAACCCTATTTCTAATTTAAACTTATTTTTCCAACCCTAACCCTAACCCTAAACACGTGAATTGAGCACATTTGCCTAACCCTAACCTTAAAATACGGGTATTGAACATATTCGCCTAACCCTAACCTTAAAAAAAGGAATTGAACACTTTGCCTAACCCTAACCCTAACCCTAATCCTGAACACGTTTGCCTAACCCTAACCCTAACTTAAAACATAGGTATTGAATGCATTCGCCTAACCCTAACCTTAACCCTAAAACACTGGAATTGAGTGCATTTTCCTAACCCTGACCCTAACCCTAATTTCTAATTTAAACTTATTTTTCCAACCCTAACCCTAATCCTAAAACACGTGAATTGAACACATTTGCCTAACCCTAACTTTAAAATACGGGTATTGAACATATTCGCCTAACCCTAACCTTAAAAAAAAGGAATTGAACACTTTGCCTAACCCTAACCCTAACCCTGAACACGTTTGCCTAACCGTAACCCTAACTTAAAACATGGGTATTGAATGTATTCGCCTAACCCTAACCCTAACCCTAAAACACAGGAATTGAGTGCATTTTCCTAACCCTGACCCTAACCCTAATTTCTAAATTAAACGTATTTTTCCAAACCTAACCCTAATCCTAAAACACGCGAATTGAAAACATTTGCCTAACCCTAACCCTAATGAGTTATTTGAACTTACTTTTTCCAACTCAAACCCTGATCCTAATACACATGAATTGAACACATTTGCCTAACCCTAACCATAAAGAACGGGTATTGAACATATTCGCCTAACCCTAACCCTAATATGTTATTGAAACTTTTTTTTTCCAACCCAAAGCCTAAACTTAAAACATGGGTATTGAATGCATTCGCCTAAATCTAACCCTAACCCTAACCCTAAAGAACAGGAATTGAGTGCATTTTCCTAACCCTGACCTTAACCCTATTTTCTAATTTAAACTTATTTTTCCAACCCTAACCCTAACCCTAAAACACGTGAATTGAGCACATTTGCCTAACCCTAACCTTAAAATACGGGTATTGAACATATTCGCCTAACCCTAACCTTAAAAAAAGGAATTGAACACTTTGCCTAACCCTAACCCTAACCCTAATCCTGAACACGTTTGCCTAACCCTAACCCTAACTTAAAACATAGGTATTGAATGCATTCGCCTAACCCTAACCTTAACCCTAAAACACTGGAATTGAGTGCATTTTCCTAACCCTGACCCTAACCCTAATTTCTAATTTAAACTTATTTTTCCAACCCTAACCCTAATCCTAAAACACGTGAATTGAACACATTTGCCTAACCCTAACTTTAAAATACGGGTATTGAACATATTCGCCTAACCCTAACCTTAAAAAAAAGGAATTGAACACTTTGCCTAACCCTAACCCTAACCCTAACCTAACCCTAATCCTAAAACATGCGAATTGAAAACATTTGCCTAACCCTAACCCTAATGATTTATTTAAACTTACTTTTTCCAACCCGAACCCTAATCCTAAAACACATGAATTGAACACCTTTGCCTAACCCTAACCTTAAACCTTGCATAACCTTAACCCTAAATTGTTATTGAAACTTGTTTTTCCAACCCAAAGCCTAAGCTTAAAACATAGGTATTGAATGCATTCGCCTAAATCTAACCATAACCCTAACCGTAAAACACAGGAATTGAGTGCATTTTCCTAACCCTGACCCTAACCCTAATTACTAATTTAAACGTATTTTTCTAACCCTAACCCTAATCCTAAAATACGTGAATTGAACACATTTGCCTAACCCTAACCTTAAAATACGGGTATTGAACATATTCGCCTAACCCTAACCTTAAAAAAAAGGAATTGAACACTTTGCCTAACCCTAACCCTAAACACGTTTGCCTAAACCTAACCCTAACTTAAAACATGGGTATTGAATGCATTCGCCTAACCCTAACCCTAACCCTAAAACACAGGAATTGAGTGCATTTTCCTAACCCTGACCCTAACCCTAATTTCTAATTTAAACGTTTTTTTCCAAACCTAACCCTAATCCTAAAACATGCGAATTGAAAACATTTGCCTAACCCTAACCCTAATGATTTATTTAAACTTACTTTTTCCAACCCGAACCCTAATCCTAAAACACATGAATTGAACACCTTTGCCTAACCCTAACCTTAACCCTAAATTGTTATTGAAACTTGTTTTTCCAACCCAAAGCCTAAGCTTAAAACATGGGTATTGAATGCATTCGCCTAAATCTAACCATAACCCTAACCCTAAAACACAGGAATTGAGTGCATTTTCCTAACCCTGACCCTAACCCTAATTTCTAATTTAAACTTATTTTTCCAACCCAAACCCTAATCCTAAACACGTGAATTGAGCACATTTGCCTAACCCTAACCTTAAAATACGGGTATTGAACATATTCGCCTAACCCTAACCTTAAAAAAAGGAATTGAACACTTTGCCTAACCCTAACCCTAACCCTAACCCTAAACACGTTTGCCTAACCCTAACCCTAACCCTAACTTAAAACATGGGTATTGAATGCATTCGCCTAACCCTAACCTTAACCCTAAAACACAGGAATTGAGTGCATTTTCCTAACCCTGACCCTAACCCTAATTTCTAATTTAAACTTATTTTTCCAACCCGAACCCTAATCCTAAAACACATGAATTGAACACCTTTGCCTAACCCTAACCCTAACCCTAACCCTAAATTGTTATTGAAACTTGTTTTTCCAACCCAAAGCCTAAGCTTAAAACATGGGTATTGAATGCATTCGCCTAAATCTAACCATAACCCTAACCCTAAAACACAGGAATTGAGTGCATTTTCCTAACCCTGACCCTAACCCTAATTTCTAATTTAAACTTATTTTTCCAACCCTAACCCTAATCCTAAAACACGTGAATTGAACACATTTGCCTAACCCTAACTTTAAAATACGGGTATTGAACATATTCGCCTAACCCTAACCTTAAAAAAAAGGAATTGAACACTTTGCCTAACCCTAACCCTAACCCTAACCTAACCCTAATCCTAAAACATGCGAATTGAAAACATTTGCCTAACCCTAACCCTAATGACTTATTTAAACTTACTTTTTCCAACCCGAACCCTAATCCTAAAACAAATGAATTGAACACCTTTGCCTAACCCTAACCCTAACCCTAACCCTAAATTGTTATTGAAACTTGTTTTTCCAACCCAAAGCCAAAACTTAAAACATGGGTATTGAATGCATTCGCCTAAATCTAACCATAACCCTAACCCTAAAACACAGGAATTGAGTGCATTTTCCTAACCCTGAACCTAACCCTAATTTCTAATTTAAACCTATTTTTCCAACCCTAACCCTAATCCTAAAACACGTGAATTGAGCACATTTGCCTAACCCTAACCTTAAAATACGGGTATTGAACATATTCGCCTAACCCTAACCTTAAAAAAAAGGAATTGAACACTTTGCCTAACCCTAACCCTAACCCTAAACACGTTTGCCTAAACCTAACCCTAACCCTAACTTAAAACATGGGTATTGAATGCATTCGCCTAAATCTAACCAACTAACCCTAACCCTAAAACACAGGAATTGAGTGCATTTTCCTAACCCTGACCCTAACCCTAATTTCTAATTTAAACGTTTTTTTCCAAACCTAACCCTAATCCTAAAACATGCGAATTGAAAACATTTGCCTAACCCTAACCCTAATGATTTATTTAAACTTACTTTTTCCAACCCGAACCCTAATCCTAAAACACATGAATTGAACACCTTTGCCTAACCCTAACCTTAACCCTAAATTGTTATTGAAACTTGTTTTTCCAACCCAAAGCCTAAGCTTAAAACATGGGTATTGAATGCATTCGCCTAAATCTAACCATAACCCTAACCCTAAAACACAGGAATTGAGTGCATTTTCCTAACCCTGACCCTAACCCTAATTTCTAATTTAAACTTATTTTTCCAACCCAAACCCTAATCCTAAACACGTGAATTGAGCACATTTGCCTAACCCTAACCTTAAAATACGGGTATTGAACATATTCGCCTAACCCTAACCTTAAAAAAAGGAATTGAACACTTTGCCTAACCCTAACCCTAACCCTAATCCCTAAACACATTTGCCTAACCCTAACCTAACCCTAACTTAAAACATAGGTATTGAATGCATTCGCCTAACCCTAACCTTAACCCTAAAACACAGGAATTGAGTGCATTTTCCTAACCCTGACCCTAACCCTAATTTCTAATTTAAACCTATTTTTCCAACCCAAACCCTAATCCTAAAACACGTGAATTGAGCACATTTGCCTAACCCTAACCTTAAAATACGGGTATTGAACATATTCGCCTAACCCTAACCCTAAAAAAAAGGAATTGAACACTTTGCCTAACCCTAACCCTAACCCTAACCCTAAACACGTTTGCCTAACCCTAACCTAACCCTAACTTAAAACATGGGTATTGAATGCATTCGCCTAACCCTAACCTTAACCCTAAAACACAGGAATTGAGTGCATTTTCCTAACCCTGACCCTAACCCTAATTTCTAATTTAAACGTTTTTTTCCAAACCTAACCCTAATCCTAAAACATGCGAATTGAAAACATTTGCCTAACCCTAACCCTAATGATTTATTTAAACTTACTTTTTCCAACCCGAACCCTAATCCTAAAACACATGAATTGAACACCTTTGCCTAACCCTAACCCTAACCTTAACCCTAAATTGTTATTGAAACTTGTTTTTCCAACCCAAAGCCTAAGCTTAAAACATGGGTATTGAATGCATTCGCCTAAATCTAACCATAACCCTAACCCTAAAACACAGGAATTGAGTGCATTTTCCTAACCCTGAACCTAACCCTAATTTCTAATTTAAACTTATTTTTCCAACCCTAACCCTAATCCTAAAACACGTGAATTGAGCACATTTGCCTAACCCTAACCTTAAAATACGGGTATTGAACATATTCGCCTAACCCTAACCTTAAAAAAAGGAATTGAACACTTTGCCTAACCCTAACCCTAACCCTAACCCTGAACACATTTGCCTAACCCTAACCCTAACTTAAAACATAGGTATTGAATGCATTCGCCTAACCCTAACCTTAACCCTAAAACACTTGAATTGAGTGCATTTTCCTAACCCTGACCCTAACCCTAATTTCTAATTTAAACTTATTTTTCCAACCCTAACCCTAATCCTAAAATACGTGAATTGAACACATTTGCCTAACCCTAACCTTAAAATACGGGTATTGAACATATTCGCCTAACCCTAACCTTAAAAAAAAGGAATTGAACACTTTGCCTAACCCTAACCCTAACCCTAACACTAGCCCTAACCCACGAGAATTGAGCACATTTGCCTAACCCTAATCCTAACCCTAACTCCTTACCTCTAACCCTGACCATCTAACACTAACCCTGACCACTACCCTATTTTTCTAACACTACCCAAATGATTTTGGAGGACCACTATCAGAGTGGTATTGAGGAGATCCTGGAGGAACATTCCTCTTTTATTAACGAAGACTGGCAAAACGCCTTCACAGTGGCTAAAAGTTGGGCCCAACGAAATTTAGGCATGAGATTAAAGGACCAGACCATCGAAAAAGCAGAAATTCTGATCACTTGTGTGTCTACACTGGGAGATGAGGAGGAAGGAGCAACCCCACATTCCCTGGAAACTAACATTGCCACTCAAACATCTCCTACAATACACCCAACACACAAGCTTGAAACACAAGTTCCCCAAACTCAACAAAACCCAACAGTAGACAGGTTCACAGAAGAAGATTTTCCACCCTTAGGGACACCCCCTAATAAGGTGCATAAGAAAACTGCCACGGAACATAGGACGTTGGGACCTGCGGACGCATTCGTGGGGGGAATTTCTCACCCATCAGCTGCTCTACCACGTAGGGCACCAAAAACACCTAGGAATCCTTGTGTTGTACCGGATTCACTTTTGGATTTGGAACTCACCCCTATGGGGACACACCACTCACCCAATAAAGACCAATCTTGGCATTCAACTGAATCACACAGTGATTGGAATCTCCCACTACCAATTCACAATAGAATGGTATTGGTGCATGATCCCACTGCAGTCCTTACACCGACTCCCACTGGACTAGAACCTAGACCATCACCCAACATCTCACCTCCAGAGACCCAGAAAAGACCACACAATGAACCAGAAACATTGATTGACCTCTCAATATAGGGCAACCATTCACCAAAACCGGTGATAAGGAACACATCACCCACATCCACATTGCATCAGCTTAAAATAACAGAAAAGGGAGCACAACAAAGCACACGGCCCACAAAACACATTAACACAACACGCAAGATGATGGATTGGACACTGTGTGCCCGTAAAAAATGGCTCATCATCGGAGACTCTAATGTAGCCCGCATTCCAGAGGTCCTTATACCAGACCTCCAAATTGACAGCTTTCCAGGAGCCAACTTCCGACACGCAGAAGCGATCCTCTCGAAAACAACAGTTACTACAAATGTGGAAAAAGTGAAAATATGCAGAAAAATATGGTCATTTTGGCAAAAAATTTTACTCCTTCAAAAGACCAGATCGCATTGCAAAATAGAGGTCTCACCTTCCTCCCCACTTGGGGCCTAATGAGAAACCGTAAACAACAACTACAACTAGACCTGCAAAATTATCACAGAAAATTTATGTTAACAAGCTTTTTTGAAGGAAAAAAGGAATTGCCTAGGATTCCCTTTACACCAAAGTCAGACTGGACCCCTAGACCAAATCAACTTCCCAAACCTATACTCAAAATTATCTCTGCAGACAAATATGCAATAAAAAAATTACTATGGGGACAAAAAGAGCCATACAATCTCTCCCAGGCAGAAACTAAAGCATTATACCAATTGAAAAATAATAAACATATTGTCATCAAACCAGCTGATAAAGGTAGTGCAGTGGTGATTTTGGGCAGGGACCAGTGCATCCGAAAGGGCAACAGACAACTCAACAATCCGGAACATTATAAAAAATTAGTGGAACCCATATTTCTAGATACAGCCAAAGAAGTGGAACAGATCCTGGAGAATATGGTAAAAGACAAATATTTAAACAGAAAACAATTCCTCTACCTAAAAGGGAATGACACCCCAAGAGCTAGAAGGTTTTACTTATTACCAAAAATACATAAGGACATAAAAAAGGTTGGTTGTTGGATAGACAAATTCCCCCAGGAAGACCAATCATATCAGATTGTAATAGTGAAACATACCTTATTGCGGAGTATTTGGAATTTTATCTGAATCCAATTTCAAACAAACACCCCAGTTATCTCAAAGATACATATGATTTTATCACAAAAATTAAGGAATTGACAATACCGGAAAATGCCTTTCTCTTCACCATGGACATAGAAAGTCTATATACGAATATTGAAACTAAAGCCGGATTGGAAGCAGTACAAAAATGGCTGCGGAAATATCCAGATCCCAAAAGACCAGACAAATACCTATTACAATTATTGGAAATAAGCCTAACCAAAAATGATTTTGAATTCAACTCGGAATTTTATTTACAAACAAACGGGACTGCCATTGGTAAGAAGTTTGTACCCTCATATGCAAATATTTATATGGCTAATTGGGAAGACTCAGCCCTAAATAGTGCACCACAGAAACCACAACATTACTATAGATTTTTGGATGATATCTGGGGTGTTTGGACCTTTTCAAAGGAGGAATTCTCTGAATTTGCAAATAATCTCAATAGACACCATGATTCCATTAAAATAAAATACACAATCAATGAGAAAAAGGCCAATTTTTTAGACACTATCACTTACAAAGGTCCGGATTTTCCCACAACTGGAAAACTAGATACTAAGATTTATTTCAAAGATACGGATACTCATGCCCTGTTATTTAAAACGAGTTTTCACCCCAAGCACACCTACAAAGGGATTATAAAATCCCAGCTGTTGAGATTTAACAGAATATGCAGCAGAAAGGAGGACTTTAGAGAAGCCACCAATACCTTGTTTAAATCCTTAAGATCAAGGTGTTATGGCAGACAATTTCTGAGAAACTCTTTGAAAACCTTTCTCAAAACCAAAGAACAAGACAGTAACAAAAACAAAATCATTCCATTCATCACAACCTACTCATCAATCAGTATCAAACTCAATCAGATGATTAAAACCAATTTTTTTAACCACCTATAGAATACCCAATAATTAAAAAACTACTACTAGTTATCTCGGCTTTCCGTAGAAATCGAAACCTACGGGATCTTTTGGTCACAAGCAAATTACCGACACTCAATCCCGAGCCTCCGGGGCCTCTGGGACCGATTGCCAGGAATTTCGGTCCACAACTTGGATCCGAAACAAAACCACAAAAGAAATTCGTAAAATACAACCAATTCGGAATTCAAATATTAAAAATATAATTTATGTCATCTTTTGTGCAAAGTGCCAAACACAATATGTAGAAGAAACGAGAAATTCTATTCGGGCTAGATTAATTCAACACAGATATAATATTAAGAACAAAAAAGAGACGGACACACATATTGTTCAACACTTTTTTCAACATGGCCTCCCCAACTTGCGGGTCATAGGCCTACAGAGTAATACCTGTTGGTCTGAAAGAGAATGGAAATCAGCAGAAAAATATTGGATAAATAAACTGAACACAAAATATCCCAGAGGACTTAATGAATAGTGGGGATGGGGTTTGGGAGCCAGACTGGACCGATCTCCATCCTTATCTGTGACTATGATATGGTCCCTCATGCCAGTTCTGAAAAGCTCTAACCCTAACCATCTAAGACTAACCCGCTCTAACCCTAACCATCTAACACTAACACTAAACACTACAGTATTTTTCTAACCCTAACCTTACCCCCTTTAATTCTAATCCCAACCTCCTAACTCTAACCCTAACCATTCAATCCCTAACCCTAATTTTCTAACTCTAATCCCACTTTTCTAACCTCAATTTTCTAACCCTAAAACTAACCTTCTTATAACCCACACCCTGGCCCAGATACTGGCCCTAACCCTAATCCAAAAAATACACCCACCCCAAAGGAACACACAAAAAAATACACAGCCCCAGAAAAATAAAAATTGTTTTTAAAAAAATCACCTGGGTGCCTGGGTGGGCAGAGGGAGGAGGGGCTCCTTAGCCAGGTTAGGACAGTGCCCATCCTTGTCCTGGGCTACAATGTGGTCTGGGATAGGAATTCCCCTAACTCCTAATCCTAATCCTAAAACATGTGAATTGAACACATTTGCCTAACCCTAACGGTAACCCTAATCCTAAAACACGTGAATTGAACGCATTTGCCTAACACTAACCCTAACCCAAACCCTTACCCTAACCATAATCCTAAAACATGGGAATTGAACGCATTTGCCTAACACTAACGCCAACCCCAAACCTAACCGTAACCCTAACCCTAATCCTAAAACACGGGAATTGAACACATTTGCCTAACCCTAAACCTGCTAACCCTAACCCTAACCCTGATCCTAAAACACGTGAATTGAACACATTTGCCTAACCCTAACCCTAATTTGTTATTTAAACTTATTTTTCCAACCCTAATCCTAAAACACAGGAATTGAATGCATTTGCCTAACCCTAACCTTAAACCTAACCCTAATTAGTGATTTAAGCTTATTTTTCCAACCCTAACTGAAGCTCTCTCCACGACAGACACAGGTTGGTTCTTTAGAACGGGCGTTTTATTTTCTTTATATCCTTGCCGTTAACGTCATAACGCCTTCACGCCGTGAGAACTGTATACATAAATGAGCACAGTACAAACACATCAGAAATTATACACCACACAGTTGTCCAACACATTGAATAAGTGAAATACCTTGTTGGCTGCTTGTCGTGAAAAGAGTTCTTAGAGTCATTAGAAATCTTCTGTACTCTCTCTTTTCGTTTCGGATCAACAGTCTTGCAATGCGTCTGTACATCATCAGTCCATCAGGCGATTCACCAGTACGTAATTTCCGTCAAAGTGATACACTCTCGCGCCCAAAGTCTTAAAGTGCACCAGTACAATTTATGTCACACTACAACACATTACATTTTCCAATTGAACTTCAAATGAATTAATACAAGAAGTTGAGCTCATTACAAAGAATTATGAAACAAATACAGAACAGCATAACAGCACTTACACTCCCATCAAATTACTCATTTACTTGAAATGTGTGATTTTTCTGTAAACAAACATTTGAAATAAAATCAGCAGAAATAGAATTTCAGATGCACGAGTATCACTGTGTCATGTGCCTGACTTAATTGGATTAAAGTAACTACCTTATGAATAGGCCTTTCTAAGTAAATTGATCTAGTGTGAGGCTTTCCCTTATCAAATGTAGTGTCACTGACCAGTAGCTTCAACTTTCGCACAATGCCATCGGCACTAGGGTATGTTTCCACTACTCTGGCAAGTTTCCATTCATTTCTTTGAGAGACGTCATCTTGTAGTATCACAATGTCATTTACTTCGTGATGATTTTTGCTATTTTTTGCGTTGTTGGAGATTTAATAGATATTCACGTTTCCATCTCTGCTAGAATTCATTTGCCAGGAACTGTACTCTTCTCCACCTCTTCCTCAGATAGAGGTCTTCTTTGCTGAACTTTCCTGGAGGCGGCAAAATTACTGACGATTTCATAGTCAGTATGTGATTGGGAGTAAGGAGTTCTGGACCAGTAGGGTCACGAAGATGCTCAACACTCAAAGGCCTACTGTTAATTATGGCCATTGTCTCATAAAGAAATGTTCTAAGAGTCGTGGTATCAAGTCTGCTTGCAGACTTGTCGAGCATGGTGGTTAGGATACTTCGGATTGTTCGAATCTGGCGTTCCCAGACTCCACCCATATGGCTTGCTGATGGGACATTGACTACAAATTCGCAATCGATTGCTTGAAGACGTTCTTGATTCATCCCTTTGAGCAACTCAGAAAACTCTCTTTTAGCGCCCATGAAATTTGTTCCCTGATCACATCTCAGTTGGCAAACAGGTCCTCTGATGGATATAAACACTCGAAGTGCATTCATGAAAGCATCTGTTGTCAAGTCGTCTAGTGTCTCTATGTGTACAGCTCTACAGCACAAGCAAGTAAACAGTAATCCATATCTTTTTAATTCCTTTCTTCCCTCTTTTACAATGAAGGGGCCGAAACAATCTATGCCACAGTATGTAAAGGGAGGGGATGCCTCAGTTCTTTCTTCTGGCAAATCTGCCATTTTTTGAACCTCTGTAGTCTTTCTGTATCTTCTCCATTTCACACACTTGTAGATATGTGAAGAAACCACACTTCCGCATCCAATGATCCATATTCCATGCGCACGTAACTCATTCATGGTCATGCCTCTACCTTGGTGGTACACACGCTCGTGATGATGTTTGACGATTAAGGCTGACAAATGAGATTTCCTTGGAAGTATTGCAGGATGCTTTATGTCATGATGCAAGCTTGACTGTGATAATCGTCCTCCCACCCTGAGGACACCATTTTTGTCCAAGAAGGCATTTAAACTGACATAACTTGTTACGCTTGTTCAGTGTGCCATTACTTTGGAGTTTGATTCCTTAAATATCTTCAGCAAAGGCTTCTTCTTGAGCTAGTTTGATTATGATTATTTCAGCTTCCTTCTTTTCTTCAAGACTGGTTGTTTCATTTGTCTCAAAATGATGCAGAAAAACTAGTCCATGCATTTGTTACCTCAAGGCTAGATTACTGTAACTCATTACTATCTGGATGTCCCAATATCTCCATAAAAAGCCTTCAATTAATCCAGAATGCTGCAGCCAGAGTCCTGACAGGAACTAGCAAGAGAGATCATATTTCTCCTATATTGGCTTCTCTTCATTGGCTCCCTGTAAAATATAGAATAGAATTTAAAATCCTTCTTCTCACATACAAATCCCTTCATAATCAAGCTCCTTCATACCTCAAAGACCTCATAGTACCATATTATCCCAATAGACCACTTCACTCTCAGAGTGCAGGTCTACTTGTGGTTCCCAGAGTTTCCAAAAGCAGAATGGGAGGCAGATCCTTTAGTTATCAAGCTCCTCTCCTATGGAACCAGCTCCCAGCCTGGGTTCAGGAGGCAGACACTCTCTATACTTTTAAGGCTAGACTTAAAACCTTCCTCTTTGACAAAGCATATAGTTAGGGCTGGCTTCAGGCAACCCTGAACCATCCCTTAGTTATGCTGCTATAGGCCTAGACTACTAGACACTGAGCTTCCCTACCCTAACCCCCCCCCCCTTTTCCCTTCCCCTCCCCTCTCTTCTCTCCTCCCACCTCATGTATATTCCACCATTGAATGTTACTAACCTTGTGCTCTCTCTCTCCCCTAGTTTGTGCTCTCTCCCTCTCTCTCTCTGTTCTCTCTGTTCCTTCTGCAGGTGTCCCTGGTCCTGGAGCTATATATCGCTGATGTGCAGTTACTGGTCCCACCAACCTGCAGTGTCTATTTGTTGTTTATTGTTGCTGTTCTTTTCTCTCTGCTCTATCCACTCACCCCAACCGGTCGAGGCAGATGGCCGCCCAAACTGAGCCCAGTTCTGCTGGAGTTTTTTTCTTCCATTAAAGGGAGTTTTTCCTCTCCACTGTCGCCAAGTGCTTGCTCATAAGGGAATTGTTGGGTTTTTAGTTTTAGTTTTTGTAAAGTGCCTTGAGATGATTTGTATTGTGATTTGGCGCTATACAAATAAAATTGAATTGAATTGAATTGAATTGGAATTTGTTCTTGGTTGAACTCCTTTGAATTCTCTTATAAACCTCTTTAGCCTGGCAACGGCCCTCACCACTCAACACCAGTCAGAAAATTTAGTGAAATGGTTCACCATCGAATTCACTTCTTTCGTCTTGATCGTGTGAATGTGACCCTTGCGAAGCTCAGGGTCAGATATTTCTATTTCTCCCACCATTCTCTCTTCATGTGGAAGATCTTTCTGCCACAGAAAGTTGGGCCCTTTCAGCCAGTTTGACTCCTTTAGCTGAACTGCACTAAGCCCTCTTGAAGCGTGGTCGGCAGGGTTATTTTCAGAACTGACGTGCCGCCATTGTTCAGGGCAGGTGCTAGACCTTATGTGTTGAATCCGATTAGCTACGAATGTGAAATCTTTTGGCATCATTGTTCACATAGCCGAGAACCACTCTAGAGTCAGTCCAGTAACACTCTTGCAAGTCTTCAATTTCAAGCTCTCTTTTCGCAACATCTCCATTACGGACTGAAGTCACAGCTGCCAATAATTCGAGCCTTGGTATGGTTGTTAGCCTTATAGGGGCTACTCTGGCCTTCCCCATGATGAGTGAGCAACTGATCTGACCTGTTTCACTTACTGCTCTGAGATATGTGCATGCGCCGTATCCAGTAAAACTGGCATCAGCAAATCTATGGAGTTCGTAAGACACTACCTTGTCGAAGTCTGATGGAAGGTAGCTTCTTGGGATTTTTAGGACAGCCAAGTGAGACAAGTCTCGAAGCCATGACTCCCACTGTGGTAGAATATGTTCAGGGAGATCTTCATCCCAGCTTACTTTATTCTTACACAGTTGAAGAATCTGTTTGCCGACTAGTAGAAAAGCTGCAACGGATCGTAGACAGAGGCCACCGTTGAGAGGACTCCTCTTCTTGTTAGCGGATTTTTCTTGACTACAACTCTGAATTGGAATTCATCTGCTTCAACGCACCACTGAACTCCTAGTGCTCGTTCGATATGAAGCTCTCCCAAGGCCATATTGAGATCTTTGGTCTGACTACATTCCTCAGGTGGTATCATGGAAATCACCTTTTCATCATTGCACACAAACTTATGGAGTCTAAGGTTTCCTGTTTTACACAAGGCTCTTGCCTCTTTCACAAGATGTACTGCTTCGGCAGATGACTTAACACTCGTTAACCCATCATCCACATAGAAGCTTCTCTGGATAAACTTGATGGACTCTTCGCTAAACTTTCCATGACCCTGTGATGCTAGGTACTTGAGTCCAAAGTTGGAGCAGCCAGGGGATGAAGCTGCTCCAAAAAGGTGTACCTTCATTCTGTACACGGACAGTTTGAAATCCAGATTACCATCATCCCACCAGAGAAATCTCAGATTGTCCCGGTGTTCCTTTGCAACATGAAATTGATGAAACATTCTTTCAGTGTCACACATTATGGCTACTGGACCCTTTCTAAATTGACAAAGCACTCCAACCGATGTGTTGGTCAGATCTGGACCAGTCGAGAGGTGATCGTTCAGAGAGGTTCCTTGGAAACGTGCTGAACAATCAAAAACCACGCGGATCTTCCCTGGTTTGTGGGGGTGGTAAACTCCGTGGTGCGGAGTATACCATGCTGGTTGGTCATCAAGTTCAGAACTTGGAACCCTTTCAGCGTCTCCTCGAGTTATGATGTCATTCATGAATTGGACATAATGCTCATAATACTGCTTGTCCCTTCTCAGTCGCCGTTCCAATGAGGTGAGCCTATGAACTGCACACTGCTTGTTATCTGGGAGACTAAATGTGTCTGTCTTGAAAGGAAGTGGGAGTTCAAGGTGTCCATCTTCCTTTTGCCTTATACCTTCCCTTACCTTGGACAAGAATAAAATATCTTCCTGAGAAACTAGATTGTTATCTGCACTGTGATCTGTGAAGTCTAGTTCAAGCGCCCTGATTATGTCTGTAGAAATGACTTCCTTAACAAGGGTCCGGCAAACAAAGTTTACTTCTTTCTTCAGTTCAAATGATGGCTTCACTGCAGGCACCACTTGTTGCACTAAGGTTCTATGAATGATTCCTATTGCATCACCATAATCATTTGCTGTGTATGAGCAGCCAACTATGCTCCACTCGAGATCGGTTCGTTGTGCATAGGGTTGATTTTCTTCTCCAGATAGGATTTCTTTGGGAAGAAGGGCTTGTTGACAGTTGTAGCCAATCAAAAGGCCTACTTCGCAATCCAGCTGTAGTGGAATCTTGTCTGCCAATTGTTCCAGATGAGGCCATTTTAGAGAGGTTTCTGAAGTTGGGATATGTGACCTGTTTGCTGGAATGAACTCTCGTGTAAAGACTGATGGCAGTGTGATCCTTTTCTCGGAGTTGTATCCTCTCACTTGTAGATTTTTCAGTTTCTGACAAGGTATGACTGTTGTTCTTGCTGACATCGTTGATAGCTGCAGACTGACATTCTCCTTATTAGTATTCAGCCTTTGAGCTACTTCCTCTAAGATAAAGGTTGTGTCACTCTGTGTATCTAAGAGTGCGTAGACAAGGACTTCTTCATCTGGCTGGTTTGTGGATGAGATCCAAACTGGTATGATTGTAGATGTTTGGGTATTTGAGTCTACTTGTCGGACTGCATTGGTAATTGCTACTGCAGCCGTTTCTCTCTCATCAGTTTTGTCCTGTGAACTTTCATTCTCTTGAGAATGATCAAGCCTTCAATATTTTGATACCTCCTTGAACTTGTCATCATGCAAACATGTAGAATGTCTCTTCTGACATTTTTCACATGTGCTTTTATTATCACATCTTCTTGAATGATGACCAGTCTGCAAGCATCCATAGCAAAGTTGTTCTGAACGTACAAACTTGACACGATCTTGAACTGTCTTCTCAATGAACTTTCTGCACTTGGCTAAGACATGTCCCGTTCTTTTACAAAACACACATGATGAGATGGTGCTCTGTGTCATGTTTGTGTACAGTGTTTTTGCTTGAAGGGTTTGGTTTCGTGAATGTTTTGGTTTCCCACTCTCTACACCCCTGAGTGCCTGTACTGAAGATATAGGATCGCAGGCAAGATCAGCTTCCTTTGATAGAAAGTCTACAAACTCTTTGAATTGCGGGTAACCAACATGTGCTTCACGGGCTTCCATCACCTTGCGGTTCCATCTGGACACTAACCAATCTGGCAACTTCAAGAGAATTCTTTGACTCTCATTACAATCATTAAGAACTTCCAATGTCTTCAAGTGGGGCATTGCAGCCTCGCAGCTCTTGAGGAAGTCAGTAAACTCTCGTAGTTCACAGCCATCCTTAGAACTTATTTTTGGCCATCCATGCAGCTTGTCTCTGAAGGACTTTCCAATTATGAATGGGTCTCCATAACGTTTCTCCAACAGCTTCCAGGCGGAATCGTATACAGTTTCAGTACCTAGCAAGAAGAATCCTTCAACAGATTTCTTTGCAGCTCAGCTAAGTACTTTCTTAAGTAATACAGTTTTTCGTTCTTCGGAATATTCTTCCTGTCAATTAATGTTTCGAAAGATAAGCGCCAGTCTTTGAATTTTAAAGGGTCTCCAGTAAACAATGCAAGTTCTGGCACTGGAAGACGATTTGCACTCATAGCTTCTGCTAATGCGCTGACCAAGTCAGAGCCACTTTGCAACTGCGGCATAAACACTGACGCTGAAGGAGTTGAAAAGAGTTCTTAGAGACATTAGAAATCTTCTGTACTCTCTCTTTGACTTGCAAAGCACTTCTTTTAAGAATTAAACATGTTTCGGATGAACAGAGTCTTGCAATGCGTCTGCACATCATCAGTCCATCAGGCGATTCACCAGTACGTAATTTCCGTCAAAGTGATACACTCTCGCGCCCAAAGTCTTAAAGTGCACCAGTACAATTTACGTCACACTACAACACGTTACATTTTCCAATTGAATTTCAAATGAATTAATACAAGTTGAGCTCATTACAAAGAATTAATTATGAAACAAATACAGAACAGCATAACAGCACTTACACGAACCCTAATCCGAAAACATGGTAATTGAACACATTTGCCTAATGCTAACCCTAACCCTGATAACCCAATCCCTAACCCTAATCCTAAAACACGTGAATTGAACACATTTGCCTAACCCTAACCCTAACCCTAATCCTAAAACACATGAATTGAACACATTTGCCTAACCCTAACCCTGACCCTATCATAAAACACATGAATTGAACGCATTAGCCTAACCCTAACACTAACCCTAATCATAAAACACGGGAATTGAACACATTTGCCTAACCCTAACCCTTATTTGTGATTTAAACTTATTTTTCCAACCCTAACCCTAATCCTAAAACACGTGAATTGAACACATTTGCCTAACCCTAACCTTAACCCTAACCCTATCATAAAACACATGAATTGAACGCATTTGCCTAACCCTAACCCTATCCCTAACCTTAAAACATGTGAATTGAACACATTTGCCTAACCCTAACACTAACCCTAATTCGTGATTTAAACTTAGTTTGCCAACCCTAACGTGTTCTAACAGAGTGAAGGGACAGAAGGAAAAGTGAGGAGAGTAGCAGAGAAGAAAGGGGGGGCAAGTAGATGTTGGCCTTGGCCCAACATCAACTGAGAGAAAGCAGATAAGAAAGTGTAAAAAAGCGGGGACAGAGCTAAAAGAGTAAGGACAGAGTCTGACTGAGTGACAGGAGGGAGAGAGGCAACGCCACCCACTGTAAGTGCTCTGTTTTAGACTGTAAACAGCAGAACACTGGAGAAACATGGCACTAAACTGAACTGGGTAGAAGAAAGCGGGGACAGAGCTAAAAAAGTAAGGACAGAGTGTGACTGAGTGACAGGAGGGAGAGAGGCAACGCCACCCACTGTAAGTGCTCTGTTTTAGACTGTAAACAGCAGAACACTGGAGAAGCATGGCACTAAACTGAACTGGGTAGAAGCCTTGCCTCCCGCCCTCATGTCTATGCGCACCTCATCAGGGTCAAAGACCCACTTGAGCCCACATGAGTTGCTGACTGGTTGTCCAATGCCTAGTCCTCCCAGGGATCTTCTGGGGGTTCCTGGGTTGGATGTGTGGCAAATTGATTGTGATGAATATATGAAAGCACTAACTAGTGTCTTAAAAAGTCTGTCTGTGCAGGTCCAGAGAGCTGAAGGGGACCAGCCCGCAACTCCTGAGTTGACTCCAGCTGTAAAGGTAGGGGACTGGGTACGAGTGAAGGTCCACAAGAGAAAGTGGGCTGAACCCAGGTGGACTGGACCCTTTGAAGTGGTGGAGGCTACTTTCCACTGGGTTCTGGTAAAAGGTAAAGCTGGAGCAAAATGGCACCACCTGACACATTGTGTACCTGCCCCTCCACCCTCACGGACTTTGAGTGAGGTTACAACTGATCTGGCTAATATCGGGGAGGGCTCAAAACAAAAAGATAGGCCAAATTGACTCCTGTATTGCACGCAGTAAATCCAGCCCGTCCCAGAACCATGGCCACTAGACCTAGACCATGACTTTCAGGCACCCAGGACTTTGCGGGGCCAAAAAGGGGGGTCGATAAGGAGCCTGTTAAAATAATAAGTGTAGCGTATAATAATAATTATAATAAATGAATGAATAGTAGTGAGTAAAAACAAATAGTAACTGAATATAAGGAAATAAAATGAATACTAAATTATAAGAACTAATCACTAGTAATGCAAAATTGATGCATAAAAAAAAAAAAGGAAAATGAGAAAAATGGAAAAATAAATATGGCTTTTCGGGGAAGTTAAACTGTGAAGGCTGTAGAAAGTGAGTGAAGGACAGAAAGTAAGACTAAGGGAAATCAGAAGGATCAGAGAAGGGCTGTTTGCAGCAAAAGAATGGTTAAAGTTTAACGTGGTTAAAGAAAGTTAGAATAGACAGAGGGAGAGAGAGAAAGGAAGGAGAAGAGAGACAGAAGCAAATAGAAAAACAGGTAAAAGCCTCTTCACCAACATTGTATTTAAGGCAAACTGCTGAATTTACAGATTTACAAACAATGTCATGCTGTAGACCACCTCCTCATTCTAATAATCTACCACCGGCTCAGATTCCTCTGTACACTTAGGGAGAAGAGGGTGCTGTCGGTGGAGCAACATCACCTCCCACAGCACCTTCTGATCCTGTGCCTCAGCCTCAGTCTCCTTATGCAGAAGACAGTGAGGGAGTGCTGGCTTATTTTAACAGACTGAAAGAGATGTTTAACACTCACAGTGGAATATCAGTACCGGAAGGTGCTGCACAGAATGGGGATGGGCCATATGCACAGCAGCTAAAAAAACACCTTCATTAATGGCTCCAAACCTGAAATTTCAGGATTTATTCGAAAGCATCAGATTGTATGGCAAACTTGTGCCCTAACAGATACAAAAAATTACGCCGTGCATGTGACCACTGTTCTCAAACAAAGAGCAAAAGCACAAAACAAAGTTAGAAAAACAGCTGAAGTGTTTTTCACTGACCATGATAATGAAATGGTTTCTGAATTATTTTCAGGGGACGAGGTCGTGGCCAGAGACCTGGCAGACAGATAGTTAATCATGACTACTGCTACGTCTGTGGAAAAGCAGGACACTGGGCTAAGAGCTGCCCTCAGAGAAAGACACGCCCTGAGCAGCAGGAGGGAGGAGCAGGCTACTCTGCATGACTAGACAGCAAAAAAGGTCAGATGCAAAATACACACACTGAGCAGAATAAAGAGATACAAGATACACATCTGACTGAAGCTAACATTTGAGCCATGAAGAAGTAACTTAAATTATGTTAAAAAAAAAAAAAGCTAAAGTAACATTGCTGCTTCAAGGCTTGAAGATAAGACTCCTTTTTGGTACAAAAGCTTGTAAATCAATTCTTAGCTAAGTTTTCTCCTCTTACAGGAAGTCAAATACTTTTGTATGTAGATGAAATTTTGATATGA
Organism: Mastacembelus armatus; assembly: GCF_900324485.2. Taxonomy (NCBI): domain Eukaryota; kingdom Metazoa; phylum Chordata; class Actinopteri; order Synbranchiformes; family Mastacembelidae; genus Mastacembelus; species Mastacembelus armatus. The sequence goes on along the minus strand of NW_022872924.1, from coordinate 66,258 downwards.
AACACAAGAACAATGCAAAATAGTTCTGCTTGTGTTTTTAGCAGAACAGGAACACAAAGTGAGTTTAAATACCTAGGTCACGACCTTTCACAGCAAGGGTGAGCTCTAGACTGAGACAGAAAATAAGCAATGCTTAAAGTACCAAAACCACAGACTAAAAGACAGATGAAATCTTTCTTAGGTATGACAAACTTCTGCAGAGCATGGATACCAAACTACTCAGAGTTGTCTAGTCCATTGTTGAAATTGGCAACTTATAAAATCATCTCCTTTTCCTTTGGGCTGCCTGCTTCAGGGGTCGCCACAGTGAATCATCTGCCTCCATTTAACCCTATCCCCTGTATCTTCCTCACCCACACCAACTATCCTCATGTCCTCCTTCACTACATCCAAGAACCTCCTCTTTGGTCTTCCTCTAGGCCTCCTTCCTGGCAGCTCTAACCTCAGCATCCTTTTACCAATGTATTCACTGTCCCTCCTCTGAACATGTCCAAACCATCTTAATCTGGCTTCCCTGGCTTTTTCTCCAAAACATGCGCTATCCGTCTGATGTACTCATTCCTGATTCTATCCATCCTCGTCACTCCCAGAGAGAACCTCAACATCTTCAGCTCTGCTACCTCCAGCTCTGCCTCCTGTCTTTGTCTCAGTGCCACTGTCTCTAAACCAGACAATTCAATTCAATTAAATTCAATTCAATTCAATTTTATTTGTATAGCGCCAAATCACAATACAAATCATCTCAAGGCACTTTACAAAAACTAAAACTAAAAACCCAACAATTCCCTTATGAGCAAGCACTTGGCGACAGTGGAGAGGAAAAAACTCCCTTTAACGGAAGAAAAAAACCTCCAGCAGAACCGGGCTCAGTTTGGGCGGCCATCTGCCTCGACCGGTTGGGGTGAGTGGATAGAGCAGAGAGAAAAGAACAGCAACAATAAACAACAAATAGACACTGCAAGTTGGTGGGGCCAGTAACTGCACATCAGCGATAAACAGCTCCAGGACCAGGGACACCTGCAGAAGGAACAGAGAGAACAGAGAGAGAGAGGGAGAGAGCACAAACTAGGGGAGAGAGAGAGCACAAGGTTAGTAACATTCAATGGTGGAATATACATGAGGTGGGAGAGAAGGAGGGGGGGGGGGTAGGGTAGGGGAGCTCAGTGCACCGATGGTCCTCGGGCAGTCTAGGCCTATAGCAGCATAACTAACTAAGGGATGGTTCAGGGTTGCCTGTAGCCAGCCCTAACTATATGCTTTGTCAAAGAGGAAGGTTTTAAGTCTAGCCTTAAAAGTACAGAGAGTGTCTGCCTCCTGAACCCAGGCTGAGAGCTGGTTCCACAGGAGAGGAGCTTGATAGCTAAAGGCTCTGCCTCCCATTCTGCTTTTGAGAACTCTGGGAACCACAAGTAGGCCTGCACTCTGAGAGCGAAGTGGTCTATTGGGATAATATGGTACTATGAGGTCTTTAAGGTATGAAGGAGCTTGATTATGAAGGGATTTGTATGTGAGAAGAAGGATTTTAAATTCTATTCTATATTTTACAGGGAGCCAATGAAGAGAAGCCAATATAGGAGAAATATGATCTCTCTTGCTAGTTCCTGTCAGGACTCTGGCTGCGGCATTCTGGATTAATTGGAGGCTTTTTATTAAGATATTAGGACATCCAGATAGTAATGAGTTACAGTAATCTAGCCTTGAGGAAACAAACGCATGGACTAGTTTTTCTGCATCATTTTGAGACAGGATGTTCCTAATTTTGGAAATGTTGCGCAGGTGAAAGAATGCAGTTCTAGAAATTTGTTTTATGTGTGAGTTAAAGGACATGTCCTGGTCAAAAATAACTCCAAGGTTTTTTACAGTAGTGCTGGAGGCCAGGGCTATGCCATCTAGAGTAGCTATAATTTTAGAAAAGTTATTTCTGAGATTTTTAGGCCCAAATATAATGACTTCTGTTTTCTCCGAGTTTAAAAGTAAAAAGTTACTGGTCATCCAAGCCTTTATGTCAGTTAGACAGGCTTGAAGTCTGGTTAACTGGTTTGTGTTAACAGGTTTAATAGATAGATATAACTGAGTGTCATCCGCATAGCAGTGGTAATTAATAGAGTGCTTCCTAATGATATATCCTAAAGGAAGCATGTACAGGGTGAACAGAATCGGTCCTAGCACAGAACCTTGTGGAACTCCATAACTAACTTTTGTTCGTGTGGAAGGTTCATCATGGACATGAACAAACTGGAATCTGTCCGATAAATAGGATTGGAACCACTTTAACGCTGTTCCTCTGATACCAATCACATGCTCCAGTCTCTGTAATAAGATGTTGTGGTCAATGGTGTCGAATGCTGCACTAAGGTCTAGGAGGACAAGTATCGAAACAAGTCCATTATCTGAGGCTAAGAGAAGATCGTTGGTAACTTTCAACAGTGCTGTTTCTGTACTATGATGTGCTCTAAATCCTGATTGGAAATCTTCAAATAGTTCATTCCTGTGTAAGTGGTCTGATAGCTGCTTAGCAACAGCTTTTTCTAGGATTTTAGAAATAAATGGCAGGTTGGATATTGGTCTATAATTAGCCAAGACACCTGGATCAAGACTAGGCTTTTTGAGTAAAGGTTTGATTACTGCAGTCTTAAAGGCCTGTGGTACGTAGCCTGATACTAGAGATAAATTTACCAAGTCCAATAAAGATGAGTTCATTAATGGCAGGGTGCCTTTAAGCAGTCTAGTCGGGATGGGGTCCAAGAGACACGTTGATGATTTCGATGAAGCAACTACTGATGTAAATTCAGAGAGATCTATAGGAGAGAAGCAGTCTAAACATAACTGAGGTCCTACAGATGATTCAAGAGCTACTGTAGTAAAAGATTCATTTATTGCAGGTATAGGAAGCATCTGCTGAATTTTATCTCTAATAGTTGTGATTTTATTTGTAAAGAAACTCATAAATTCATCACTGCTGAGAGCTAAGGGAACACTGGGCTCAACGGAGCTGAGACAACATTGCTGGTCTCACCACTGTTTTGTCCACCTTTCCTTTCATTCTTGCTGACACTCTTTTGTCACACATCACACCTGACACTTTCCTCCACCCGTTCTAACCTGCTTGCACACGTCTCTTCACTTCTTTTCCACACTCTCGGTTGCTCTGGACTATGGCAACTTATAAAATAACATGACTAAAATTGCAGAAAAAGCCTAAAGAGATTGCTAATTGTAAGTTCGATAGAAATGTGAGGAATAGATATGATTTCTTTTTTGGTAATTGTAAAGCTGATGAAGTTGCTAAATTAGTAGCACAGAGACCACTGCCTTTACAAGCTACAGTTACAGTTGAACATCTTGATGTGCAGATACCTAAAGACAAGCATAACAGTTAATCTTAGAAATGAAAAGACTCATGGGTAACAACAAAAGCAAAGAAAAAAGTGTAAATTAAGGGACAATAACGTTTGAAGATGTAAAGATTAAAAGTAGTTACCTAAAAGTTTATTTAGATATGCAGCTGTACTGACGCATGCTAATGTGCATATGTCAGCAGGAGGGATGGTAGATTAGTAAACAAGGTGTTTACAACATACAGTTTTACAAACTACTGTAAAAAAAATTTTTGTTAACGATGTGAAATTGGTGCAAAATAATCCACAGGGACAGATTATCACAAGAAATAGTGAAAAGTTCCCACTACCTGAAGATCATTTTCAACACATGTGCATGGATTTTATTGAACTAAATGACGGTGAGGGAAAGAAATACTGTGTAGTCATCAGGTGCACTAACCAAAGGGACTGAAATGTTTCTAATAAAGCATCCTGATGCACTAACAGTAGCTAAAACACTGACAACTACTATTATTCCCAGATTTGGAATTCCAGAGAAAATCTATTGTGATAATGGTACATATTTTGTAAATCAGGTAATTAAATATCTTACAACAATTTCATCATCTTCCTGAGTTAAAACCATTCATTAGGGAGGATGCTCACATGACTGAGACCATTGCTGATTACATGGCAAGAATGTTCACTAATAAAAATGTATCTGTGATTAATGCACAACAGGAGGGTCCTCAGCCTGAACCTGACTCTAGACTGAAACCAGGAGACTGGGTCTTTGAAAAATTATCAAGAGGAAGTATTGGTATTCTCTATGCTGGGAAGGACCTTACCAAGTACTGCTGTCCATACCCATGGTTGTGAGAATTCCTGAAAGACCTTCCTGGATTCATTTAACACACTGTAAAGAGGTAGAAGTACTGTCTGAGTAATTCTGTCTGTGGTGAAGTCTGGCTACAAAGGGGGGTGGAACCAATAGAGACCACTCGTCTCAAACCAGTGAAGAAACCAACCACAGAGAACGCTACTCACTCCCTGAGATAAGACCTGGTATGTTCTCCTCCCATGAGAAAGAATTGCTACAGCCAGGCTTGAACTGCACACTGGAGTTGTTTACTTCCACCTGCCCTTTAGCCAGTAAACGATTCCTTTGCATTATTTGATGATACCCCATCAAACGCAAGTGGTCGGAACCACGCTAGACGGGACCGTTCAGAGTGCTGGAGAGGACATCCCACGCAGTGAGACTGCAAGGGGAAGGTGATGTATGGTGTCACTGGAGCATGTGCACACCAGCAGAGGAGCCAGGTAGAAGGTTGAGTGACATTAAAGAGACTCTGGCTGCTAAGGCAAACACAGAAGGGGACTCAAATAAGTAGGTGAGAAGTTCGTTGTCCCAAAGGTGGACATGGCTGTGGAGTGAAATAAGACTTTGGGTCCAGAAAAACTGTTTGCTAAGCCTTCTAAGTATGCCACCAGTATTTTATACTGTACTTTTATATTTTTTGCTACGCTTGTATTGCTTCCTTCTGCTATGATTGAATTAGTGCCTTTGCTAGTCTCAGAGTAGGGCAGTATGGGTCTGCCACACAAGAAATTCGCAGTATTTGTAGTAGTAGGGCTTAGTCTAATGATATTGGTGGGAATGCTGCTTTGGGAAAAATATGAGCGTGATCAGACCACTGAGACAAGAGGTAAGAGAGCAGTAAAAACCAGCGACTACTGTCTGCTCTATTATGGAGGTATTGAGTTGACGTACAGTGGGTACGGAAAGTATTCAGACCCCTTTAAAATTTTCACTCTTTGCGTCATTGCAGCCATTTGCCAAAATCAAAAAAGTTCATTTTATTTCTCATTAATGTACACTCAGCACCCCATCTTGACAGAAAAAAACAGAAATGTAGAAATTTTTGCAAATTTATTAAAAAAGAAAAACTGAAATATCACATGGTCATAAGTATTCAGACCCTTTGCAGTGACACTCATATTTAACTCACATGCTGTCCATTTCTTCTGATCCTCCTTGAGATGGTTCTGCTCCTTCATTGGAGTCCAGCTGTGTTTAATTAAACTGATTGGACTTGATTAGGAAAGGCACACACCTGTCTATATAAGACCTTACAGCTCACAGTGCATGTCAGAGCAAATGAGAATCATGAGGTCGAAGGAACTGCCCAAGGAGCTCAGAGACAGAATTGTGGCAAGGCACAGATCTGGCCAAGGTTACAAAAGAATTTCTGCATCACTCAAGGTTCCTAAGAGCACAGAGTCCTCCATAATCCTCAAATGGAAAAAGTTTGGGACGACCAGAACTCTTCCTAGACCTGGCCGTCCAGCCAAACTGAGCAATCGTGGGAGAAGAGTCTTAGTGAGAGAGGTAAAGAAGAACCCAAAGATCACTGTGGCTGAGCTCCAGAGATGCAGTAGGGAGATGGGAGAAAGTTCCACAAAGTCAACTATCACTGCAGCCCTCCACCAGTCGGGGCTTTATGGAAGAGTGGCCCGACGGAAGCCTCTCCTCAGTGCAAGACACATGAAAGCCCGCATAGAGTTTGCCAAAAAACACATGAAGGACTCCCAGACTATGAGAAATAAGATTCTCTGGTCTGATGAGACCAAGATTGAACTTTTTGGCGTTAATTCTAAGCGGTGTGTGTGGAGAAAACCAGGCACTGCTCATCACCTGCCCAATACAATCCCTACAGTGAAACATGGTGGTGGGAGCATCATGTTGTGGGGGTGTTTTTCAGCTGCAGGGACAGGACGACTGGTTGCAATTGAAGGAAAGATGAATGTGGCCAAGTACAGAGAAATCCTGGAAGAAAACCTCTTCCAGAGTGCTCAGGACCTCAGACTGGGCCGAAGGTTCACCTTTCAACAGGACAATGACCCTAAGCACACAGCTAAAATAACAAAAGAGTGGCTTCGGAACAACTCTGTGACCGTTCTTGACTGGCCCAGCCAGCCACTCTCTTTATTGCTCATCCAACGGGTTTTGCCACAACAGTAACAAATGCATGGACTAGTTTTTCTGCATCATTTTGAGACAGGATGTTCCTAATTTTGGAAATGTTGCGCAGGTGAAAGAATGCAGTTCTAGAGATTTGTTTTATGTGTGAGTTAAAGGACATGTCATGGTCAAAAATAACTCCAAGGTTTTTTACAGTAGTGCTGGAGGCCAGGGTTATGCCATCTAGAGTAGCTATAATTTGAGAAAAGTTATTTCTGAGATTTTTTGGCCCAAATATAATGACTTCTGTTTTCTCCGAGTTTAAAAGTAAAAAGTTACTGGTCATCCAGGCCTTTATGTCAGTTAGACAGGCTTGAAGTCTGGTTAACTGGTTTGTGTTAACAGGTTTAATAGATAGATATAACTGAGTGTCATCAGCATAGCAGTGGTAATTAATAGAGTGCTTCTTAATGACATATCCTAAAGGAAGCATGTACAGGGTGAACAGAATCGGTCCTAGCACGGAGCCTTGTGGAACTCCATAACTAAGTTTTGTTCGTGTGGAAGGTTCATCATGGACATGAACAAACTGGAATCTGTCCGATAAATAGGATTGGAACCACTTTAACGCTGTTCCTCTGATACCAATCACATGCTCCAGTCTCTGTAATAAAATGTTGTGGTCAATGGTGTCGAATGCTGCACTAAGGTCTAGGAGGACAAGTATTGAAACAAGTCCATTATCTGAGGCTAAGAGAAGATCGTTGGTAACTTTCAACAGTGCTGTTTCTGTACTATGATGTGCTCTAAATCCCGATGGAAAATCTTCAAATAGTTCATTCCTGTGTAAGTGGTCTGATAGCTGCTTAGCAACAGCTTTTTAAAGGATTTTAGGAATAAATGGCAGGTTGGATATTGGTCTATAATTAGCCAAGAATCCTGGATCAAGACTAAGAGACATGTTGATGATTTCGATGAAGCAACTACTGATGTAAATTCAGAGAGATCTATGGGAGAGAAGCAGTCTAAACATAACTGAGGTCCTACAGATGATTCAAGAGCTACTGTAGTAAAAGATTCATTTATTGCAGGTATAGGAAGCATCTGCTGAATTTTATCTCTAATAGTTGTGATTTTATTTGTAAAGAACTATATAGAACTATACTAAAAAACTATACTAGGTCAGGAAGAACATAAACATCAGATACGATTATGAAAAAACCCAAGTCTTAGTGAATCAACCTGTAAATGAAAACCTGTGAAACCTGAAAAACCAAGAATACAGTAAGAAATAATAACAATCATAATCAGTAAGAATAACCAATCATTAAAACTCATTTTTCCAGGCCGCAGCCAGAGTCCTGACAGGAACTAGCAAGAGAGATCATATTTCTCCTATATTGGCTTCTCTTCATTGGCTCCCTGTAAAATATAGAATAGAATTTAAAATCCTTCTTCTCACATACAAATCCCTTCATAATCAAGCTCCTTCATACCTTAAAGACCTCATAGTACCATATTATCCCAATAGACCACTTCGCTCTCAGAGTGCAGGTCTACTTGTGGTTCCCATTGTTGAACTGAGCCCTGTTCTGCTGGAGGTTTTTTCTTCCATTAAAGGGAGTTTTTCCTCTCCACTGTCGCCAAGTGCTTGCTCATAAGGGATTTGTTGGGTTTTTAGTTTTAGTTTTTGTAAAGTGCCTTGAGATGATTTGTATTGTGATTTGGCGCTATACAAATAAAATTGAATTGAATTGAATTGAATTTAAAATCCTTCTCTTCACCCACAAATCCCTTCGTGATAGAGCTCCTTCATACCTTAAAGACCTCATAGTACCATATTATCCCAAAAGACCACTTCGCTCTCAGAGTGCAGGTCTACTTGTGGTTCCCAGTGTTTCCAAAAGCAGAATGGGAGGCAGAGTCTTTAGCTATCAAGCTCCTCTCCTGTGGAACCAGTTCCTAGTCTGGGTTCAGGAGGCAGACACTCTCTATACTTTTAAGGCTAGACTTAAAACCTTCCTCTTTGACAAAGCGTATAGTTAGGGCAGGCAACCCTGAACCATCCCTTAGTTATGCTACTATAAGCCTAGATCAGAGGTCACTAACAGGTGGACCGCGGTCCGGGTGCGGACCCAGAAGCCTCGCCATACGGACCCGGACGTACAGCCAAAACAGAAGATTGTGATTTAAAACCTAACGGGGCGCTTCTGTTTCCACCGGAGCAGCTTTTTTAGACTTTACAGTAGTGGAAACGCACAGACCAATTGCATGCGAGTTGATTCATTCCACGTGATACCACTCAGCCAATCAAGTCTGTGCATCCCAGGCGGTAAACATTACGACTCTACTGTGTAAACAGCGCTAGAGGCAAGTTACACATGAAAACAGTGTTGCCAACTTAGCGACTTTGTCGCTATATTTAGCGAGTATTCAGACCCCTCTTGCGACATTTTTTTTTTTTTAAAGCGACTAGCGACAAATCTGGCGACTTTTTCTGGTGTTACTGGAGACATTTGGAGACTCTGATGTGTCTGTACTGCACCATTCTTACACTTCTCAATTTGCCGCAGTAAGACGGCTAATCAGCTGCAGCCGCGGGCCCCTCCCCCGTCCCAAAGCCTTCAGAGGCGGCCCAGTCCTCTCGCAGCAGTCCCTCCCTCCCAGCTGCAGTCACAGCAGGAAATGTTCACGCCTCCGCGTCCCGACTGCAAATGAATCGCGCGTGCGATCATGTATGTGCGTGATCTGTACTATGCATGGCGTAATAAAAAAATAAAATAAAATAAAAGTAAAATGTTCTTTGTCTAAAATAAATCACTGCATTTGACTCAAACAGCCTCAGTCATTTACAGCAAGGCAAATGTATTAATTTCTGAGAACTTATTAACTGCAGGCCATCATGCTACATTATATGGCACAGTACAAATATTTTGAGTGTCCCTTATTCTGTCCCTTATGTCTTATAAAGAATCACAATTGTCTCTTACTTTCCATTTCTGAAGTTGGCAAAAGCGTCCATCACAATTACAGCATGTGCCATGGACATTATGCAAATTACGCAATGATGTCATTCAGCGACTTCTAGCGACTTTTAGGACAGCCAATAGCTACTTTCCTTACTGACGAGTTGGCAACACTGCATGAAAAGACACTACAAAGAAAATGAAAGAGAGCGATACATGTAGAAAAGAAAGGGAGAGAAACTGTAAAATGAGACGGAGAAAGAGAGAGAACTTAGTTAACGAGAGAACATTATACATATCTACAGCCATACATATATATTCAGTTGTATGTTACATGACAATAAATATTGTCAGAAAGTTTTTGATTTGTACTGAATTCATTTGATTTGACGGTCAGGTCATGCAGATGTTGATAAAACTACTAGGCTACTTAAATATATATCACACTAACTAGTTAGACATTATGATCTTCCAGACCTTTGCTTCAAGAAATTTTAGTTGAATACCCCTGGCCTAGACTGTCCGAGTACCATCGGCGCACTGAGCTCCACTACCCAGTGTCTATTTGTTGTATATTGTTGCTGTTCTTTTCTCTCTGCTCTATTCAACCGGTCGAGGCAGAAGGCCGCCTAAACTGAGCCCGGTTCTGCTGGAGGTTTTTTCTTCTGTTAAAGGGAGTTTTTCCTCTCCACTGTCGCCCATTGCTTGCTCATAAGGGCTTTGTTGGGTTTTTAGTTTTAGTTTTTGTGAAGTGCCTTGAGATGATTTGTATTGTAATTTGACACTATTTGATTTGACACTACAAATAAAACTGAGTTGAATTGAATTGAAGGTGTCTGTGTGACGTCACTGTAGCCCGTGACATCACCACCAGGAATGTTTAGACATCAAAGACATCAAAAGTCTCTCCGACACTGACACACACACACACACACACACACACACACGCACACACACACACACACACTCAACACTCACATATCCATAAGAAATACGCTCATTAGTTGTACTATGCAAAATCATAACTACATGAAGCGGTACAGTGGATACAATATGTTGATGTTCATTTTGGATATGGATGGTTCATTTGTTGGGCACAGCATACTACACTGAAACATATCCAGAAGTATGTCTTTGAAAGTCAGGATGCAAGGCTGCTAAACTAGATTGCACATTTCCATCAGCAATAAGTTGCTGCCATGTTTGCCACACATACATGTCACTGGACAGAAATTAGACTAAGAGCTAATTACTTTGAAAAGCAGTAAGTGAAGCCTCGGAGTGACACTTTGGCAAGTGTTTCCATCCCACTTCATGGTCTTTGTATACCTGTGGAAAACCACAGCTCTCACACAGCCTGCAGCGCACACACACACACACACACACACACACACACACACACAAACACACTCAAATCCCTAGCACGTCCCTCCCAGCCTGGCTAGAGCTCAGGCCTCATCGCCTGGGCACCACCAACCTTCCAGGAACCCTGCCCACCAGCCGATCATGTGCACCCACACTTAAGCACCCCTCCCTATCATACAAAACCAAAACTGCCCTACCAAAACCTATGTGCCCCTGGTACTCAAACAGAGATTTTTGACCTTGTTGTCCCACTCACGGCTTTGTGACCCTGGTCATCCAGAGACACTTTCTGCCCCTGTTAACTCAGTCATGATTTAATGCTGCTGGAGCTCCAGCGAGAACCACGGGGGGCCATCCTACACACTATGGTCCAGTTCCACTCACCATGCTCGGCCTCCACACGTGCCAAACCCCGGTCTGGCTGGTGATGACACTTTGCCATTTTTGAAATCTCTGCACCCCTGCTGCTCCAGGCGGTTACAGGGGACAAAGCTACTTGTTTTGAATTCAAAAATCGTCATGCTACTTCCATGCTACTATCATGCGTTGTCTAAAACCAATAGGGTGCTGCCACGTATATACACAGAGGCTTCTTTTCAAACTCATCAACCTGTGAAATGAACACATTACCTGGAAGACTATGCCATGCAGGAACTACCACACTGAACAGTGAAATGAACTACTAACCGATTTGTACTTAATTCAATTCAATTCAATTCAATTTTATTTGTATAGCGCCAAATCACAATACAAATCATCTCAAGGCACTTTACAAAAACTAAAACTAAAAACCCAACAATTCCCTTATGAGCAAGCACTTGGCGACAGTGGAGAGGAAAAAAACTCCCTTTAACGAAAGAAAAAAACCTCCAGCAGAACCGGGCTCAGTTTGGGCGGCCATCTGCCTCGACCGGTTGGGGTGAGTGGATAGAGCAGAGAGAAAAGAACAGCAACAATAAACAACAAATAGACACTGCAAGTTGGTGGGGCCAGTAACTGCACATCAGCGATAAACAGCTCCAGGACCAGGGACACCTGCAGAAGGTACAGAGAGAGAGAGAGAGAGAGGGAGGGAGAGGGCACAAACTAGGGGAGAGAGAGAGCACAAGGTTAGTAACATTCAATGGTGGAATATACATGAGGTGGGAGAGAAGTGGGGAGAAGGGGGGGGGGGGGGGGGGGGTTAGGGTAGGGGAGCTCAGTGCACCGATGGTCCTCGGGCAGTCTAGGCCTATAGCAGCATAACTAACTAAGGGATGGTTCAGGGTTGCCTGAAGCCAGCCCTAACTATATGCTTTGTCAAAGAGGAAGGTTTTAAGTCTAGCCTTAAAAGTACAGAGAGTGTCTGCCTCCTGAACCCAGGCTGAGAGCTGGTTCCACAGGAGAGGAGCTTGATAGCTAAAGGCTCTGCCTCCCATTCTGCTTTTGAGAACTCTGGGAACCACAAGTAGGCCTGCACTCTGAGAGCGAAGTGGTCTATTGGGATAATATGGTACTATGAGGTCTTTAAGGTATGAAGGAGCTTGATTATGAAGGGATTTGTATGTGAGAAGAAGGATTTTAAATTCTATTCTATATTTTACAGGGAGCCAATGAAGAGAAGCCAATATAGGAGAAATATGATCTCTCTTGCTAGTTCCTGTCAGGACTCTGGCTGCGGCATTCTGGATTAATTGGAGGCTTTTTATTAAGATATTAGGACATCCAGATAGTAATGAGTTACAGTAATCTAGCCTTGAGGAAACAAACGCATGGACTAGTTTTTCTGCATCATTTTGAGACAGGATGTTCCTAATTTTGGAAATGTTGCGCAGGTGAAAGAATGCAGTTCTAGAAATTTGTTTTATGTGTGAGTTAAAGGACATGTCCTGGTCAAAAATAACTCCAAGGTTTTTTACAGTAGTGCTGGAGGCCAGGGCTATGCCATCTAGAGTAGCTATAATTTTAGAAAAGTTATTTCTGAGATTTTTAGGCCCAAATATAATGACTTCTGTTTTCTCCGAGTTTAAAAGTAAAAAGTTACTGGTCATCCAAGCCTTTATGTCAGTTAGACAGGCTTGAAGTCTGGTTAACTGGTTTGTGTTAACAGGTTTAATAGATAGATATAACTGAGTGTCATCCGCATAGCAGTGGTGATATATCCTAAAGGAAGCATGTACAGGGTGAACAGAATCGGTCCTAGCACAGAACCTTGTGGAACTCCATAACTAACTTTTGTTCGTGTGGAAGGTTCATCATGGACATGAACAAACTGGAATCTGTCCGATAAATAGGATTGGAACCACTTTAACGCTGTTCCTCTGATACCAATCACATGCTCCAGTCTCTGTAATAAGATGTTGTGGTCAATGGTGTCGAATGCTGCACTAAGGTCTAGGAGGACAAGTATCGAAACAAGTCCATTATCTGAGGCTAAGAGAAGATCGTTGGTAACTTTCAACAGTGCTGTTTCTGTACTATGATGTGCTCTAAATCCTGATTGGAAATCTTCAAATAGTTCATTCCTGTGTAAGTGGTCTGATAGCTGCTTAGCAACAGCTTTTTCTAGGATTTTAGAAATAAATGGCAGGTTGGATATTGGTCTATAATTAGCCAAGACACCTGGATCAAGACTAGGCTTTTTGAGTAAAGGTTTGATTACTGCAGTCTTAAAGGCCTGTGGTACGTAGCCTGATACTAGAGATAAATTTACCAAGTCCAATAAAGATGAGTTCATTAATGGCAGGGTGCCCTTAAGCAGTCTAGTCGGGATGGGGTTCAAGAGACACGTTGATGATTTCGATGGAGCAACTACTGATGTAAATTCAGAGAGATCTATAGGAGAGAAGCAGTCTAAACATAACTGAGGTCCTACAGATGATTCAAGAGCTACTGTAGTAAAAGATTCATTTATTGCAGGTATAGGAAGCATCTGCTGAATTTTATCTCTAATAGTTGTGATTTTATTTGTAAAGAAACTCATAAATTCATCACTGCTGAGAGCTAAGGGAACACTGGGCTCAACGGAGCTGTGACTTTTTGTCAGCCTGGCTACAGTGCTGAAAAGAAACCTGGGATTGTTCTTATTTTCCTCTATTAGTGATGAATAGTATGCAGTTCTGGCTTTACGGAGAGCTTTTTTATATGTTAGTAGACTGTTTTTCCAGGCTAGAAAAATTTCCTCTAAGTTTGTGGAACGCCACTTCCTTTCCAGCCTTCGTGATGCCTGCTTTAAGGTACGAACATGTAAATTATACCATGGGGCTAGTCTTCTCTGAATCACTAACTTCTTTTTCAGAGGGGCTACAGAATCAAGCGTTTCACGCAGTGAGGTTACAGCGCTGTCAACAACATGATCAATTTGGTAGGGAGTAGGATTAAGGCAGCTGCCCTCCATTATGTTTATACTTGGCATAGATGCAAATAAAGATGGAATCATTTTCTTAAATTTATTAACAGCGTTGTCGGATAAACATCAGCTGTAGTGGAATTTTCTTCCAGACGCTGCATGATTTTCATTTTAAATTCGAAAGTTATTAAAGAATGATCTGACAAAACAGGATTTGGGGGGAAAATTATTAGATGTTCAATTTCGATGCCATAGGTCAGAACAAGATCAAGGGTGTGATTGAAACAGTGGGTGGGTTTATTAACGTTTTGAATGAAACCAATTGAATCTAATATAGAATTAAATGCAATGCTGAGGCTGTTATTTTCAACATCTACATGAATGTTAAAATCTCCCACTATAATGACTTTATCTGATCTAAGCACTAAATCAGACAGGAAGTCAGGGAATTCAGTTAAAAACTCTGAGTAAGGAACAGGTGGACGGTACAAAATGACAAGTAGAACTGGTTTTTGTGTTTTCCAGTTTGTATGTGAGAGACTAAGAGTGAGGCTCTCAAATGAGTTATAACTGTTCTGAGGATGAAAGTTTAATAATAAGTTTGACTGGAAGATTGCAGCTACTCCTCCACCTCGACCTGTGCTTCGAGGAACATGATAATTTTTATGACTGAGGGGGGTTGATTCATTCAGACTGACATATTCATCCTGCTGTAACCAGGTTTCAGTAAGATAAAGTAGGTCAATTTGGTGATCAGTTATCAAATCATTTACTAACAGAGATTTAGAGAGATTTAGAGAGACTACACTTTCTTCTTTTATATTAGTGTGGCACTTCCAAAACAGACACTGTTGAACTGCTGGTAGAGAGATAGACCACAGGTGTGTTTGGCTACTAGTCACAAATGTTATTGTTTGGGTAATACTGTCATTACCTTTTCCTAACCAGGTCACATGACAGCTGTTCAGTACTCTATCACCATGTCTTTCATCAGAGGTGGAGTCGCATACAGTCATGTGAATCTCCTAGAGAAAGGTAAGCCAGCCCTGGTCATCACTCCTTGTTTCTCCAACAGTCCCTGCCCTTCACGTTTAACTTGATTGTCTGAACACACCTGAATCAGGTGAACAGCAGTGGGTAGAGCTAGTGCAGGGATAGTTGGAAAACAAGCAGGCCAGTGGCTTTCAAGAACCTGGGGATGGCTAAACCTGCACTAGAGAACAGCAAAGACCAGTGTATAACCGAAAGTCTGTCATTTCACTTTGAGGAGTCCCAACTTTATAAGGACTTGGATTTTTGCAGTGTCCATAGTGTGTGTATGCACTAGAGAGCATTAAAGAAGAAGAAAAAGAAGACGAAGGGCTTTATTAATCCCCAAGGAGAAATTCAATTGTTACAGCAGTTATTCAAAGTTATTAAATTTGAGATTATTTAAATTATATTAATTAATAGTAATTCATAAAGTAATAAAGTAATTAACTTGTATGTAGAAAAATAATAAAGTATTTATCTTGGTGGGCTTGTGTGTGTGTTTGTGTGTGTACGTGTGTGTGTGTGTTATTGTTTTTATTGTGGAATGATAGAGTCTTACGGCCGTGGGCACAAAAGACTTCCTGAATTTCTCAGTCTTGGCTTTAGGGGGAATTAGTCTGTGGCTGAATGAACTTCCCATTCACCAGTGACTCATGAAGTGGGTGGGCAGGATTATCCAGTATGGAGTTGATTTTGTCCACCATCCTCCTCTCTGTCACAGCATCCAGATTGTCCAGTTCCAGTCCAACAACAGATTTTACCTTCCTGATCAACTTATTTAGTCTGTTGGCCTCACTAGCCTTGATAACACCTCCCCAGCACACAAATGCAAAGAACAGTGCACTCGCTACTATAGACTGATAGAACATCTTCGGTAGCTTGTTGCACACACCAAAGGAACAGAGTCTCCTGAGGAAGAACAGTCTGCTCTGTCCTTTCTTGAAGAATGCATCTGTATTGTTTGACCAGTCCAGTTTGTTGTTAATGTGGACTGCAAGGTATATGTAGGAGTCCACAATCTCTACTTCGTTTCCAAGGATGGAGACAGGGACTGGGGTCTTCCTGCTCCTCCTAATGTCCACCACCAGTTCTCTGGTTTTCTTGATATTGAGCTTTAGACAGTTGTTGTTACACCAATCAACAAAGCTTTTTATCAAGTGCCTATATTCCTCATTGTTATCATTATTGATGCATCCAATGATTGAAAAGTCATCAGAGAACTTCTGGAGGTGACAGGTTCCTGAGTTGTACCGGAAGTCTGAGGTGTAGAGTGTAAAAGTCTGTCATTTCACTTTGAGGAGTCCCAACTTTATAAGGACTTGGATTTTTGCAGTGTTCATAGTGTGTGTATACAGCTGTATATTTTATCTCAAACAAAGCTGTTTCATGTTTTTAAAGCACTTAAAGTTGAACACACTTGGACTGTTTATAAGACTGTTATTCTCACCACTACACCACCATCACTTTACAAAAAAAGCTTTTATGCTCCAATTCTCATATCAAAGCTGTGATGCTTTCACAACATGCTGCTCTACAACAAACATCCTCTTCTGGATAGAAGATAGAAAACGGTTACAACAACTTGAGACATGAGACCAGCGTGTTAAAGAAGTGCAGCTCTGAAAAGGAGTTGACAAACATGAATCTTCTTTATGAAACAGGAGCATGTAGGGAGGAGACAAGAAGCGAATCTAAACAGGAACAGCCCTTCTATTCTTCCTTTTCTATACCTTCACTTTTCCAGACTATCCAGACTCAACCTTTTTAAAACATGGATCTAAAAAAATCATTTGACAGGGTAGAACATTTGCTCCAAGTTCTAGACTAAACAAAGCTTGGTTTTGGGATCTTTTCAGAAAGTGGACTGAGTGTGCAGATGATTTCAGCATAAAATGAAATTCAGGTTTCCAGCTGAAGGTGTGGTTTCAAATCCCACTCTTGACAGAGGTTTTCATGCATTGATTTCTACCCTGTACTTTGATAACATTTTATGTCTCTCTCTTTGTAAAGTAATTTTATATGTACAATGATCCAATAGTAATAACATTGGATCAGCTACAAAGATATTCTGCATTAATCTGATAATCAATTGGCAGAACATAGGCAGATCCAAGTATACCACATTTACAGTTAAATGTGTGTTGTACACAGCCTGGCTAGCTCAGTCATGATATTCTTAATCTCAGGGTTAGGGTTAGGTTTGAGCCCCACTTTGGGTGGAGGTGATTCTACAGGAGAGCTCCATGTGTTGAGAAGAGGTGATGTGACTTCAGGGAGGTAATAGGAGAAGGTGTTTCAGTGTCATTAAATAAACATAGATGAGTGACTGTATCATAAATGACTACAGAATTGTTTCCAAATTGAAACAGCTTTGACCTATTTGAGTTCAAATGCAGCTTCCAATGAATTTCCCATCCACCAGTACAGATACTTGTAATGTTTCCCCCGGTCTTAAGATTTTGTTTTGAAGTGCGTCAGTCCAGAGCTGATGTCATGGAACAGACATGACATCAACAGTAACCTACTAAGACTGTGCTTTATGCACCAAGGAAAACATATTTGAACACGTATGAAATAACTTCATCTTAAAAAAAAGTACAGAAAGAGGAGCAACATTCTGTCTGTCTGTCCAGAAAAACATGCATGTCAGGTTGATTGGTGACTCTAAAAGGAGTGAATGTGAGTGTGAGAGTTGTGTGTCTTTGTGTGGCCCTGTGATGAACTGGTGACCTGTCTAGGGTGTACCCCTGCCTTTCACCTGAAGAGAGCTGGGATAGGCTCCAGTAGATTCCTCAACAGGAATAAGCAGGTATAGATAAAGAATCAATGGATGATTCAGAGCACATGTTTGTACAGCTAACTTTGTGAGGACATGCACTAATAGAATCTCTAACACCTTAACCTAACCTTAATTACCTTAACTACACCCAACCTAACCTAATTCTAATGTGTACCCTAGATCTAGGTTTTTGTAGCTAGTACAGTCCTGATATCTGTTGTTCATACACAATTTAACTTGTTGTCTGTAGTTCTTTCACAATAATAAATTGACACATTACTTTCTATATCTTCCCAGCAGTTCCACACAGTTTCTATATCCACTAAAACAATTTAATCTGCACTTATGTACAGGGAAATAATTTTCAAAATATAATACTGAAATACCTAAAAAACAAATTTTCTGTTTCAAATATATCAAAATAAATGAATCTTTTGCTATACAGGCAAGTTGCCGTGATCAAGTGGTTAAGGTGAAGGATTAGGTCTCCCTGCGCAGGTTTGAATCCCGCTGACAACGAGCTGTTGTAACTCATGAAACTGTCTCATACAGTTGGTGGACCATAAGGACTAAAACAACTTTGTGTCTAAGTTGGGAAGGTTACTGCTGATGTGACTGAATGCTTCCAATTGAAAGCAACACATGCAAGCAGTTGTGTGGACATCAAGCCTGCCCTTCACAATGTCTTCATAGTGAGATTACTTATGAGGATTTGTGTCTTGTTTCCATGGTGTGATGGTTAACACTCTGGACTTTGACTTCAGTGATCTGATATCAAACCTCAGTTGGATCTAGCTTTAAAAAATCCTGTGGTGCTACCTATGAACATTTTACTGTTCTCAAAACATCCAAACATAAAAGAAGGAACTTTCACTACCCACCAGTACCAGGACATCTTAAACTATAAAAAGAAAGAACTTGCTAACTAAAGAAAGTTGATTCAATGATTATAATCAGAACCTGATATAAAAAGTTCCAACCTCACACAGGTCTTCTTGTTAATGTTCATCTGAAACTATGTGCAGTCATATGTATTGTGCTTTGTTCAGACAGTCAGTGGGGAAAAAAAGGAGACTAGTGAAGTGCTTTGGCACAATAACTGTGTCCTTAAAGCTGGGTTCTTGGTCACATCCCAACCATAGTAATGTCAGCTGGAAGTTCTTTTAGGAGTTCTGCACAGATCATTTACTTTGAGCAGCAGCACTCTGATGAGCTGACCAAGTGGTTAAGGCGATGGACTCCTAATTCACTGTGCTCTGCATTGTGGGTTGGAATCCCATTCTCATCAAGGAAGCTGTTATTTGGTCTTCAATGGCAAACGTGTCAGGATCTGAACCTGGTTTCCGGTTCTGAGCCCTGCCAGGCGTCTTATTTTGGTTAGTTTCCTGTTTCTGTTCTGTGTTTAGTTCCAGGTGGCTTTATGTTTCAGTTATCATTAGTAGATTGCTTTCACCTGTGTCTTGTGTTTAGTATTTAAGTTCTCCGGTTTCCTTTGTTCCCTGCTGGATCATTGAGTTAAGTTCACTGTACCTGTGAGTGAGTTTCTTGTATCTGCCCTTGCCTGCCTGCCCGCCGTGTGGCCGAGAATTTTGGTTTCACTGCCTGAGCCTGGAATAAAGCTTGCCTTGTCTGCACTTGGGTCCTCATCCTGTTCTCTGGTCTGCACTACACACAGAGGTGACAAAACTACACATTAAATACTGATTTGACAGTTTCAACATGAATTCAGAATGCATGTATACTAAGCAAATTCAACAGAATTGTGCAGCAGCACCAACCAACTGCCTTGTAAAATTGCAGTGTAGCAGAGGATGGTTTAAATCCATCAACCTCTGGGTTATGGACCCAGCACGCTTCCGCTGCGCAACTCTGCTCTTAGTTTTAGCTGGATGGGGTATAAAGTAATATCTATAAAGGCTAAAAAAAGGACTAAGGGTCTGGGGAGACTACCTTGAATCCATTAGAGCTGCAAAAAGGTGGACCACACAGGACAGCTACTTTCCTAGCTAAATCTCCTGGCAAACAATGCAATGAAATGAAAATGTTTATTTTGGAAAGATTAACTTATCAAACCATCATGTATGTTTCCTTTGGGAAAATACTAATGGATAATAATTGAAGAGAAACAGAGTAAAAAACTACTAATTTATCAGGTTACAGTCAGACACCTGGTGAGATCTTGTTTGTTTTTGAGCTTTGCAGCTTTGAACAAACTTGTTTCATCTTAATTTTCATAGGTTGGTGTCTACCCCAGATACTATTTGTTTTCATTATTTATGTACTGTGCCCAAACCCTTGCCCCATTTGGTCCTCCTCCATCCTCCTTTGAATTATTCTAAATTGTTCTAAAAAATCTCATCACTACTTTTCCTTTGAACTCCCTCTAAAGGTTTGAGCTGGTTTCTGAATGTGCTGCTATGCAAACCTGCTCCCACACACCCTGAGTTATGTTAGTGTTCAGCTTGGTCTCCCATCTCATCTTAATTTTGGATGTGTCACCATTGATCTGATGCAGGAATATTTTGTAAAAGTGGCCTATGAAGTTCTGTGTCTTTTCCCCCAGGTGGATTTTCATCAAGAACTGCTCTATAGGTGCAGGCTCTAGCACTTTGTTCCAGTCTTGATGTTTGGTTAAGAAAGTCCTCAGTAGTAAATACCTGAAGTAGTCTGTTTTAGAGAGTCTGTACTCCTCTCTTAATTGGTCAAATGACTTTAAATATCTTTGCACAGAGATTATGCAGATTTCTGATTCCATAAGATGATCAGTGCTCAAATCCTGCATCTATGGGCAAAGGTACAAAACCTTGTACATTACCAATATCTGTCAATGTGCAGATTTCCTTAGGAATATTCAATGTCAATTTTACTTTCTTCCAGTTATCAAATTTAACTTTTGTCCATTCACTTATTTGGGTGTAATTTGTAGGAGCAGCTGAGAAAGGCAGGGTCCCCAAGGATTCCCCATTCAGAGACTTTTCAATATTGAGCCATCTTGTACAGGGAAAGTCTTGTATCCATACTGCTAAGGGTCTGAGCTGTGCAGCCCAATAATAGTACTTAAGGTATGGGAGTTTAAGGCCCCCTTGTGATTTAGACAGTTGTAGTGTTTTTAACCTGATGTGTGGCTGCTTCCCTTGCCATAGGAATTTTGAAGTAAGCTTGTCTTGTTCATCAAATATAGACATGGGGATTTCAATAGATAACATTTGGGATAAGTAGAGAAGCCTTGGTAGCACATTCATATTTATACTTTCCACTTGCCCAGCAGAAACAGGGGGAGTATTGCTAATCAATCCAAGTCCTTTTAAATTTTTGTAACTGTTTTTTTTACAATTAGCACTATAATGGTCTTTTAAAGATAGGGGAATTGTGATACCCAGGTATGTAATGCCAACTACAGGCCATTTAAACCCACTTTGATTTTTAATGGATTGGGGGATCCCAGCTCCTATATCTATAGCCAATGTCTTATCAATGCTGACTTTATAGCCAGAAAAATATCTGTAGGTAGAGAAGGAAGGGGTTGTTGTTGCATTAGACACAGCAAGACATGGTCTACATATGTTGACCATTTATGTTGCTCCAGCTTAAGTCATTTTTAATCCTTCATATCCACTGTGCCCTCTGTTGCTCCTGACATGGAATCACTAACACTGATGTCTGGAATTCAACAAGATGAGGAAGAGGAGGAGCAGGAGAGAGGAAGGAGGAGGTACATCAGCAAGAGAAGAGCCTTGTTTACTCTGATAACATGAAGACTCACCATAGAAACTCACATTTACCAGCAGGTTTATCTGACCTTATCTGGCACCAGACCACCTCTGCTCACAACACATTTTAAAGTCACACAAACACTGATAGAAACAGTGTTAGCATCTTGTTCAGCCTCAGTGTGTGGTTGAAGAGTTGCTGGAGTACTCCTGAAAGCTGCCCAGCACAGGCTTTGAGTGTCCTGGGGTTGATGTCATCTGGTCCTTTTCATGTGTGACTTTTGAAGTTGACACTCTGTCTATAACACATTCTGCTGTCTTTGTCTGGACTGAGTTCGTACATGTTGTACAAATATGAAACCAGATATCTGATAATACAGAAGTCTTAAGATTGGGCTTTAAAGACTTGTGGAGAATGTGGGCATTGACCCCAGTACCTTATACATGCTAAGTAAGCGCTCTACCACTTGAGCGAACTCCCCCACGTATTAACCAAACACATCCATAATTCAGTTTACAGTTTGCCCAGACTGTCTACGTGTGTTTTGTGGACTCAGAAAGAT
Organism: Mastacembelus armatus; assembly: GCF_900324485.2. NCBI lineage: Eukaryota > Metazoa > Chordata > Actinopteri > Synbranchiformes > Mastacembelidae > Mastacembelus > Mastacembelus armatus. The sequence continues at coordinate 44,230 of NW_022872924.1, read as the reverse complement.
GTGTGAGTTAAATCCTTGCATTCATACTGCAAGAATTCACACATTTAATATATTGTATATATAAAAATATTGTTCTTTTTCTAGCATTTTTATTTTTTTATTTCTTTTCCTTTGTTTATTTTATTTTTATTTCTTGTTTTATTTTAACTAATGTTACTTCTATTACCATGTTATTTTAGAAATCTTCTTGATATAGAGTTGCCACAGTTTTTTGTACAGGAAAGTAGTACCGCTGGGGTGTGAACCCAGGAGAACCCAGGGTGCTCAAGGTTCCTAAGAGCACAGTGGCCTCCATAATCCTCAATGGAAAAAGTTTGGGACGACTAGAACTCTTCCTAGACCTGGCCGTCCAGCCAAACTTGAGCAATCGTGGGAGAAGAGCCTTGGTGAGAGAGGTAAAGAAGAACTCAAAGATCACTGTGGCTGAGCCCCAGAGATGCAGTAGGGAGATGGGAGAAAGTTCCACAAAGTCAACTATCACTGCAGCCCTCCACCAGTTGGGGCTTTATGGCATAGTGGCCCAACGGAAGCCTCTCCTCAGTGCAAGACACATGAAAGTCTGCATAGACTTTGCCAAAAAACACATGAAGGACTCCTAGACTATGAGAAATAAGATTCTCTGGTCTGATGAGACCAAGATTGAACTTTTTGGCGTTAATTCTAAGCGGTATTTGTGGAGAAAACCAGGCACTGCTCATCACCTGCCCAATACAATCCCTACAGTGAAACATGGTGGTGGGAGCATCATGTTGTGGGGGTGTTTTTCAGCTGCAGGGACAGGATGACTGGTTGCAATTGAAGGAAAGATGAATGCGGCCAAGTACAGAGATATCCTGGAAGAAAACCTCTTCCAGAGTGCTCAGGTCCTCAGACTGGGTCAAAGGTTCACCTTTCAACAGGACAATGACCCTAAGCACACAGCTAAAATAACAACGGAGTGGCTTCGGAACAACTCTGTGACCGTTCTTGACTGGCCCAGCCAGAGCCCTGACCTAAACCCAATTGAGCATCTCTGGAGAGACCTGAAAATGGCTGTCCACCAACGTTCACCATCCAACCTGAAAGAACTGGAGAGGATCTGAAAGGAAGAATGGCAGAGGACCCCCAAATCCAGCTGTGAAATACTTGTTGCATCATTCCCAAGAAGACTCATGGCTGTACTAGCTCAAAAGGGTGCTTCTACTCAATACTGAGCACAGGGTCTGAATACTTATGACCATGTGATATTTCAGTTTTTCTTTTTTAATAACTTTGCAAAAATTTCTACATTTGGGTTTTTTTCTGTCAAATGGGGTGCTGAGTGTACATTAATGAGAAATAAAATGAACTTTTTTGATTTTGGCAAATGGCTGCAATGACACAAAGAGCGAAAAATCTAAAGGGGTCTGAATACTTTCCGTACCCATTGTATGTAGGTAGTATGTAGGTAGTGTAATAGGTTTGCTTCAAACATCAAAGGCAACTGCACTAGGAAGGTAGAACAACTAAGTGCTGACACACAGCAATTTAAAACTGCTTTTGTCTTGGCCAGGAATCAAACCCAGACCTCCGGCGTGGAAGGTGATTATTCTTCCAATGAAACACCAATGCATCTGGAAACTGGTGTCTCTTCACTTGAAGGTGCATGATGCAGATGAAGCATGATGCCTGATCTGGCCAAGAAATGGCAACATGCTCACTGTGCCCTGGGCACTTACTACTACCAGCTACTGAGAGGGGCTGCACAAATGAAAGTAATGACAAGTGGAATCATATACAATATTAACCCTGTTACATTGAGTCAGATGTGACCACTTTAATGTTTTGCATTAATACTAAAATATTAATTTTGAGATTATATAAAATTGTAATAGGCTCCAGCAGATCTATTTGAACCTAGTAGCTGGTGGTTTGAAGGTTTCACAGCTCTTCTGTGGATCTCAGAACAACTCAAGTGCAGCAGAAATTTGAAAATTGGTTATGTTATTAGACATTTTCTCATTTCTGTTTTAGGTTTAGCTCATCATGACCTGGATGTCAATGGAAGCCAAATAAGATAGATTACTTGTGTCACTTAGTGATGTATGATGGAGCTTGTCCTTGTTGATGTACTGTGTACAAACAAATGTGTTTTTCCTCATAATTCCTAATTTGTTAATGGAAATACTTCTGGTCACAGCAAACAGAAGGCACTGAGACTGAGGTAGTGTGGTTGAGTGGTCTAAGGTGCTGCGTTTAGGTTTCAGTCGCAGTTCAGGCATAGGTTTGAAACTCACAATGTCTTTTGCACGTTCCATTAGAATTAATATGTGATTTAAGACAATGACATCAACCTGTGAAAACTCAGCTGAAACAATTGTTTGAAGCTCCGAAACAGAAAATCCAAAAAGTGACCTCATCATGCTGGACACATAACCATTAGCTTGATGTGTCCTTCTTCTGCTACTGCTGGAAAGTGCAGGATACTTGGTTAGTACAGCTATACTAGTCTGTGTTGATGTTACAGTCTATTTTTGGACTGTCCTGTCAAATATGTTGTAGGTAGATTAGTGGTGATGCATTCATGTGATGTCTCTTAGAAATACATTTCCATGGATAAGAATCATGAACTGATCTGACCTATGACCCCAAGAATGCAATGCATACAAAAAGTATTGCAGACAAAGTGCAACATCTGTCAATGAGTTCATCCAGTTTTCTTCTTGTTTTCTGTTTTAACAAAACTGTTTAAGATTTCTTATCAAATTCTGATTGCTTTAAATAATTTCCATTATGGGCAATGTGAGGCAAGGCAAGTTCATTTGTATAGCCTAATTCATAGTCAGAGTAATTCAAAGTGCCTTACGGAAATAAATGAGAAGTTAAAAGTACATAGGCAAAAGTTAAATTAACTTGAAATAAATTAAAGGAGAATGAGTGCAGATGAAACACTTTCAGTTGTCATATGCTGAGCTAAAAAGAAAAGTTTTTAGCTTGCACTTATACAAAAATTATAGATATCTGCAAGTCGTGAATTTTGAAATGACTAAATAGTGAAGCAAGTTCTTTATTACTCTGCTTCAGAACACAGTTGAAGACGCAGCTGATCAATTACAGTATGAGCCTGATTCTTTATTCACTCTTTTTTCTTATTGGCTCTGCTCTCTATGCCTTCTGGTAAGATGGCAGCTGAAGAGTTCCAGTTGGTGAGGGTCATAAGCAGCTGCTTAATTACAGACACTTCTTTCACATTACATATTTTTGTTTTATTGACATTACTTTGTTAACCTGTTCTCACTTTAACATTAAAGAGATTTTGTAATTTTTTTCCTTCTATAGAAGGAACTGAAACACACTTTTATGAAGCCTCAGTGTTTGCTTTACAGCAGGGGTCTCAAACTCGCGGCCCGCGGGCCATTTGCGGCCCGCAGGACGATAGTTTGTGGCCCTCGCCTTAATATGAAAGTTTAATGTTAGTGCGGCCCGCAAGTTTCATATGTATGGCACTTTAAGGGGGTCGCACACCGAACGAGAAACGCAGCGTTGCGTCCCGCCACGTCTTTAAAATTATTAGTGTTCGCAAACTGGCGGTGCCGTTCGGCGTCTGTCCGTGGCGCCCAGCTACGACTCAGGACGCTGTTCAAATTCCTGCCACGCCACAGAGCGCCTTCTGCATGGTTTTATATTAAATAACATCATATTTCTCTCAAATCGTCGTTAATACATTATACAAAGACACCACTGCTACAAAATACTAGCTACTTGCATTGGTTTTCAAAAATGTAAACACATAATTAAATGTATAATAAACGTAGTCCTTTTAATCTTATTATCTAAAATTCAGGATTATTTTTCTTTAGATCAGATCATTATTTGCATATACACCGTGCATTATGCATTGTGCATATTCCTCATTACCATAAAAATGATAAATATAAAAAACAGATATTATAAACTGAAACCGAAACTAAAATAGAATAGTACATCTGTTTAATTAAAATACAAAAAAAACTTTACAAGGTGTTTGGTTACGTCTTCACTCAGGCTGGCTAGCTAACGTTAGCTTTTACAATGTAGTTGCCTAGACAACAGATACAACAAAACAATAACAGATTTAACAGATCATACCACCAATTCTTTTAACTGATTAACATTCAAAACTCAGCTACAAATATATTTAAATAATCATAATAATAAATTAAGTTTATTTTTATCCATCTTGCAGCTCAGAACTTGATTTGAAATTGAGCTCGCGGGTACAGAATGTGCGCGTCTGGTGTGCAATACACAAGAGTTGTCATTCAGGTCAATTCATGTTCAGACAGAAGAAGGTTAAAGGTTAAAGAACTGTTAATACAGACATTTGAAAGAACTAGAAACCACATATAGTCACAGACTAGAGAAATCTAATTATTATTATTATTATTTTTATGATTATTATTTATTTATGTATTTATTATTGATTTATTTTCTTATTAATTCTTAATTTGTTTATTTTTTATCTTATTTTGTGTTAAAAAATAAAAATAAAGAGATTGAAGAAGATTGGATTTTTTTTAACAAAGCTTTTCTTGTGGAAAACCTGATGCGGCCCAGCCTCACCCAGACTCTGCCTCTAGCGGTCCCCAGGGAAATTGAGTTTGAGAACCCTGCTTTACAGTGACAAAATGGACATGGTCGTCCTCATAGTTTAAGTCTGAAAACACTATCTCTATCACTAGCTCTTACTTCCATAAATACACTTTGTTTCCAAATGAAATATTCAAATCATACTCCACTGTGAATATAAATACCTTTTTGCATATATATCACACATCTACAAATGTAAATAATGTACACAAAACTTTACTATTTTCACACATCATTGATTTCCACACCATGATATTGTGACAGTGACTCAAACACTGATAACACTCCCATCGAGGCCCAGTCACACACTGCTGACGCTTAGCAACGTTTACTAAGGGGGGCGGGGGTTCAGCTTCTGGTGACGTTTGTGTCTCAAAATGGCGGCGACAAAAACAGAACCAGAAAATGAAAACAGCGATAACTACTACAAAACCGAGATTAAAGAGGAGAACCAGGACCCAGGTTTCGTCTACCAGGACTACTACAAACATGAAATTAAAGAGCAGAGTCAGGACCTGGATTTTATCGACCCCGACCACCACAAGAGCGAAACAAAGGAAGAGAACCAGGGCCCAGATTTTGTCGACCAGGACCACAACAAAGGCGCAGTTAAAGAGAAGGATCTGGATCCGGATTGTGCCGAACTGGACGAATACAAGAGTGGAATAAAGGATCGAGAACACACAGATCAAGATTTCATCGACCCAGACCACCCGACCAACGAGCCCGACTCGTCCTCTGGTCCCAGCGATCAGCAGGTCAGTGTTCATGATTTAATAGATAGAAAACCATCAAGTCAGTTTGACTGGTGTTTGTTTATTTGAGTAATGGTTTTCTGTATTTTTCTTTAAAGTTTATCTTTCAAATCATTGTTTTCAGATGAGTTTACAGCAGGACAGACAGACAAAATAAAGTATTTACTCTTTCTAAAGAGTATAAATAAATAATACACAAATACTTTATGTTAAAATATACCTTTATTTCAATCCAGAGTATTAAAAAGGGTCCGATTCTTTATGGGAAGTCTAATACTATATATAGTATCTATGCATACCTCATATGAAACCTTTTTATCTCAAAAGCCCATTTGAGATATGGGACATTATTATACTTTAGAGGGCTATAGACCCATTTCTCATGAGTAGAAGAAAACAATGTCCAGTTCTTATAGGGGACGCCCCATACTACAAAACATCTCTCATACGAAACCTGTTTACTGCAGCATTTCTATGATATGTGCCAGTATCCTATTTCAGAGGGCTATAAAGACCCCAGTAAGTAGAAGAAATAAATGTTTACTTCTTATTCCTTCTAAACTGATATTAACAAAAGCAATCACCTCGCTTAGGATGCTGGGCCTTTACAAAAGAAACTAGGGCTGTACCTATCGATCATTTTTGGAGTTGAGTATTCAACAGAATATTCTAGCAATTACTCAAGTAATTGGATAAAATACTTTTGAATTTTTAAATAATAATTCTGGATACAATACAATAATATTGTGTAATGCATGATGGAAATGACAGGTTACCTTGAAATGATGTTATTTTGTGTCAGCTCCGACACAAGGTAACACCTTCAAATGCAAAGACACTTACACCTACACACACCTAAAATGCAAAGAGGTATGAACCTTAGTCTGTGCTGGTATGGTAAGAACCCAACTGAAAAACTGCCTTCAAGTAGACTTTATAGAAAACAGCAAGCTCCCAAAGGCAGTGCCATTAGTTCTATTCTGCCCCGTGATTATTGGCTCAGCAGTGATGAGACTGAGTTTGCTTCTCACCTTATTGCAAATGAATACACAGAAATTGATGGATTTCAGTCCAAACTTTTATTTAGTGTATTAAAGGAGGAATTGTAGGTACTCCTAACAAGCCACTCATTCGAATTTTACACACTGGGGGAAACCATTGGGTGACAGCAAGCAACATCTTTACTGGTAGTAATGAGGTTTGCATTTATGATAGCTGTCGTGGCAAAAAGCACTTGGAAGCAAATCTCAGGTTAAAGGATGGCAAATTTAATAGGCAATGATTGGCTTTTATATTAGTTGAACAGCATTTATTTACACATCAGTCACTCACTTGTAAATCATGCCATACATAATATTAGTGTGTCTATGACTTTTCGTCTGCTTCCTAATGAATACAAAGCCATATCAAAAGTCTTTGTTGAAGAATTAACACAGGTCACACAGACATTTGTCTGTCAAGGTGTAAATTTCCCTCTCACATCCCTCCTTTTATCATTCTATGATAACCACAGCTAAAAAACAAAAGTAAAAATGGTCAGGATTTCATAAGGCAGAGCAAAATTCAGGATGATTTCTCATCAATGTTAATTCATAAAGATTTTCATAATATTTCGTCATTATTTTCCCAGGAATAATGCTCAGGGCTAGGCACTGATATTGTCTTCTTCATGAAAAGGAACTTCCCAATCAGAGATGTAAAGAGATACAGGGGAGGCATGGTCATTGAGTAATTTGTGTCATGCCAAATCGCAATGCAATCATCTCAAGGCACTTTACAAGAACCTGCATGGCTTTATCTGCATGGCTAGACAGAGCTGCTTTTACCTGTGGACGAAGGGCTGAAAGAGAGGCTGAAAGCTTCGCACAATAGTCTAACATTGCATCTTCATGACTTTCACTCATTAGAGCTTGTTTGTTTGGACGAAGTCCTACACTAGGAGGTTTCCCAAAAATGATTTCAAACAGACTTAGTCCATGCGCATTTTTTGTTCTTGTGCGCATGTAAAATAGCATGAGTGGTAGTGCTTGGATGCATGTCTGACCTGTTTCTTGACAGCATTTTGTTAATTTGCTCTTGAGTATGCCATTCTGTCGTTCTATTGCACCTGCACTCTGTGGATGATAAGAGCAATGGTATTTGAAATCAAACCCAAAGTAGTCAGACAAATCTTATAACACTTTGTTGGCAAATCCCGGACCATTGTCACTGCTGATCTTTTTTGGAATACCCCACTGCACAATGATGTCTCTGATCAGGGCTTTTGACAGTGTGGATGCATCCTGTTTGGAAGAAGGAAAAACCTCTATCCACTTGCTGAACATGCAGACCATAGTCAAGCAGTATTTCTTATTCTGGCATGTTGAGAGTTCAATAAAATCAATCATCCAATGTTAGAAAGGGTCATCAGGTGGGGGATGCCTTTCTAATTGCATTTTAATGGCACCAGAGGCATTATGTGCTGCACAGATTATACATCTTCTGCAGTACTCAGCTGCATATGTTGAAAAATCCCCTGGTGTACCAGTGGGTATTAACATATGTACACATACCCTCCTTAGGATGCATGATCTTTACCATGAGCAAGCTTTGCATAGAGATGTAAATAAGCTTTAGGTAAACAAGGTTTGTTGTCTGGGCCAAGCCATATCCCTTTTTGTAATTTTGCACCAGAGTTTCTCCACATATTTTTTTCGGATATACTTGCTATTGATTGCATGGTTGACAAGTCAGCCTGTAGGTTGAGTTCCTGTGAAAGAGAAAGTTGAGTGAGGTGAAAATATGACCCATCGTGGCTGCAGCTTTTGCAGTGGCATCTGCTGCTGAGTTTCTTGATTTTTGCCTGTTTTGACATCATGGGAAGCAGAGCTATCAACAAATAACTCCATCTCTGCATTCAAGATTGGTGTGTCTGCAGGATGAGGTGCGGGGGTACAGATGGTTTCTAACACCTCAATGCAGTTATGAGCCTCTCCATCATTTTCTGTGGGAAGAAGAGTTGCAGGGTTTAGTATGTTACACCTTTTGACATTGATGTTAGATATTTCAAGCAAAATAGTATGATATCTTAACCAGCAGTTAATACCAGTGTTGACAAGTGTGCAGTTTTCTGTGTGCGCAGTATGTGTGCATGGCATGCGGAACCATCAATGTTAGATCAGCATAGCCAACAAAATCACGTGTTGCTAGAACGGCTTTCTCTGCTGCAGCAATGGCTCTCAGACAGAGAGGAAGCCTTGTTGCTACTGTATCCAGCTTTGACGAGAAATAAACAGGTCGTAGTTTGCCGCCATGAGGTTGGCACAACACTAGAAGTCATGTAACTGTCCTTCTGGTTGACAAACTGAGTGAAAGTTAAGTTAGGATTTGGCAGACCCAGAGTGGGAGCTACGGTGAGTGCTGCCTTTAACCCCCTTCCATTAAAAAATAGACGACAAATAGTTTAGCTTGTCCTCAGAGTAAAAACACTGATTTTAACTCAAATGAGGATCCCACATTTTTTACTCACTGAAATAAGACCATAACACACAAACAGAACATTGGTTCACAAGACTTTGGAGACCAGCATGTTGTAGGCTAAAGTGTTTACTTCAGAGTGCTGTGAATGTCATCTTGTTCACACATTCACAGTAAACAATACACTGATTTAAATTTTCTAAGACACTTTTTTTTTTTTTTTTGAAAGGGCATATGTAGCGAGGTGTGTCTGACCATGAATTGTCATGTGATTTACCTGTGAAGACAAAGACCTCCACACTGACCAGCATAATGAGCCTTTCAGTCAGGAATGTGGCTGAGAGGGAATAAGTGCAATACAATGCAGATGCAAATGTTTGTCATTTGAGTCGTGTTTTTCCTCTGAGGACAAAGTAAACTCGTCTCTGTGTGGAACATACGAAGCACTTTTTCACCCGCGTAGTGTGCCATCATCCACACAGCACAGAAAAAGTGAGTAAAGTCTATGATGAACCTTGATGTTTTATGTCATTTCTCGGGGGCGTGCACAGAACTATCTGGCTCACCTCAGATTATTTCCATATGAACAGTGTGCTCAGTGCGAGGCGGGATCACATTAGCTATATTAGCTATGAGGTGAGACAGGAGAAAATGTACCGCTCCTCATGTTCTTACAGATTAAATAAAAACAGATGATTTGTTTTTGACTTGAATTGATTCATTTAAATGAAAACATTTCAAGCTTTCTATGCATATTTTTCTTATTTTTATGAGGCAAGTATTCGCTGAGATTCTGGTTGTTTTATTTACATTTCTGTGAAGAAAGGTGACAGAGACGCCACAAAACACGCTGGCACATTTGTCAACCCCAGAGGTTTGAAAGAAGATTTGGGGGAAAAAATATTTTCATGTTTTTGCAGTTTGAAGCATCAGGTGTTCACCACAGAATACTTAGCTGCAAGACATCCCCTGGAGCTTGCTGAGGTTACTATTTGAGCAGGGCAATAAAGTCTGCTTTGGAGGCCATTTGGCCCTCAAGAGTGGAATCGGTCAGAGTTCCAAGACTAAGTTAAGCTAACTAAGCTGCAGGCTGAGAGTGTCTTTGTCACCATGCTAGTATACTCACTCTTACATTGGTCAATTTTCTTGGTCTTGTGGTGGTTGACAGACCAGGGTCAGTGTGGCATTGAGCCGTAAAACTTGGTCTAACTTAAAAGTAATTGTTGCCAGACACTTTTGTGGTTGCTCAAAGCCAAATTTTGGTAAGAGAAAGATTTAGTCCTAAGAGAAATTATTTCATTTCAAATTTAAGGTAGTGCTTTAAATATGGTGCTGTACTTCAGAGTTGTGTCCTCTGTTTAGAAATGAAACTAGATAAAAAGTTAAAGGTAATGTTAATACTAAGAAAAGCTATTGAGGTGAGGCAAGCACACGTTTTAAGAAAAATAATTTAAAAAATGACAAAATATGTGGATGAGACACAACACAACATTACAACTGAATGAAATAGACTCTAGATGAAATAGAACCCCAAGGAAACAAAACAGTTTTCATGATGTTCATGTTTCATAGTCATGTTGTAAATGTCATTCATGGTTTTAGATTTTTCTATAATGTAATTTCATATCTTTTCTCCATTTTGCTTTTTCTTTTTTTTTTACAAATAGAGAAGAAAAAAGGGAGTGAAGAAGACCTTCACAACATTGCAGAGTTTACAGATTAATAACCATGTTCACACTGAAGAGAAACCATTCAGATGTGACCTGTGTGGAAAAGCCTTCTCACAGTTACGCCACCTGAAAAGACATCAGCGTGTTCACTCTGGAGAGAAGCCTTACAGCTGTGACCAGTGTGGAAAAGCCTTCTCACAGTCAGACCACCTGAAAAAACATCAGCGTATTCACTCTGGAGAGAAGCCATACAGCTGTGACCAGTGTGGAAAAGCCTTCACAGAGTTAGGCACTCTTAAAAAACATCAGTGTATTCACTCTGGAGAGAAGCCATACAGCTGTGACCAGTGTGGAAAATCCTTCTCACGGTTATACACCCTGAAAACACATCAGCGTATTCACTCTGGAGAGAAGCTGTACAGCTGTGTCAAATGTGGAAAAGCTTTCACACATTTAGATTACCTGAAATCACATCAGCGTATTCACTCTGGAGAGAAGCCATACAGCTGTGACCAATGTGGAAAAGCCTTCTCACAGTTAGGCCACCTGAAAAGACATCAGCGTACTCACTCTGGAGAGAAGCCCTATAGCTGTGACCAATGTGGAAAAGCCTTCACAGAGTTAGGCTCCCTCAGAAAGCATAAGCACATTCACTCTGGAGAGAAGCTGTACAGCTGTGTCAAATGTGGAAAAGCCTTCGCACGTTTATATTCCCTGAAATCACATCAGCGTATTCACTCTGGACTGAAGCCGTATAGCTGTGACCAATGTGGAAAAGCCTTCAAAAATTTAAGTTGCCTGAAAAAACATCAGCGTATTCACTCTGGAGAGAAGCCCTATAGCTGTGGCCAGTGTGGAAAAGCATTCGCTGAGCTATACACCCTCAAAAAACATCAGCGTATTCACTCTGGAGAGAATCCGTACTGGTGTGACCTGTGTGGTAAAGCCTTCACAGAGTTAGACCCCCTGAAAACACATCAGCGTATTCACTCTGGAGAGAAGCCGTACAGCTGTGACCAGTGTGGTAAAGCCTTCTCACAGTTATGCAACGTAAAGACACATCAGCGTATTCACTCTGGAGAGAAGCCATATAGCTGTGACGAGTGTGGTAAAGCTTTCTCACTGTTAGGCAACTTAGAAAGACATCAGCGTATTCACTCTGGAGAGAAACCATAATGGTGTGAGCAATGTGGAAAAACTTTTCCTTGGTCAAGTTCTCTAACAGCCCATCAGTGCACCAAGAACACCAAGAAGAAATGTCAAAACTGACCACTGTGGTTAAGGTCTCTATCAAATAGCTTAACTCTCTGGGGTCTGAGCATGTTTAGGGGCCCTGGACAAGTATTGACATTCCCTGACATTTGTGTTTTTTTTCAGTTGCTTTTAAACATAATAATGGATAAAGTGTGATAACACTATAATCAGCACAAACTGGGCTACAGTAATGTGTGAGCAGCATGTTCATACATGATTGTGTTTTTGAGCAATATGCATGGTTAGTGAAAAACTGAAATTTTTAAGTCATTGAAATAAGATGATAAAACAAACAGAACAAGACTTTTAGTATATACATCTTGTAGTGTCAAGTGTTTGCTTCAACATAATGTTAAAGTAATGTTCACTCATTCACAGAAAACAATACATTGATTTAAATTTTGTAAAACACTTTTTGTTTGGAAAAGAAATATGCCGGAAAGTGTGTCTGTGAAGAGAGATGACAGAGACAGAGAAGACAGAGAGCACACCCTGTCTGCTTTCTTTATTTTACAAAAGCACATTGTTTTGTTTTTATTATGAGAGTATACAACTAAAACTAGACCATTTACTGATTCAAATAATATGTTGCTTTTATCTGTATGATCAAAACTGACCCTTTTTGATACCCTTGAAAATGTCCAGAATTTTCATGATCTTCCTCACTTGATGTAGCTGGATGTCAGTAAGTGTGTGAATAAAACTCAGAAAGGCATGACCAGTGACCAGTGTGGTAAAGCTTTCTCACAGTTACGCAACGTAGAAAGACATCAGCGTATTCACTCTGGAGAGAAACCATACTGGTGTGAGCAATGTGGAAAAACTTTTCTTTGGTCAAGTTCTCTAACAGCCCATCAGTGCACCAAGAACACCAAGAAGAAATGTCAAAACTGACCACTGTGGTTAAGGTCTCTATCAAATAGCTTAACTCTCTGGGGTCTGAGCATGTTTAGGGGCCCTGGACAAGTTTTGACATTCCCTGACATTTGTGTTTTTTTTCAGTTGCTTTTAAACATATTAATGGCTAAAGTGTGATAACACTGTAATCAGCACAAACTGGGCTACAGTAATGTGTGAGCAGCATGTTCATACATGATTGTGTTTTTGAGCAATATGCATGGTTAGTGAAAAACTGAAATTTTTAAGTCATTGAAATAAGATGATAAAACAAACAGAACAAGACTTTTAGTATATACATCTTGCAGTGTAAAATGTTTGCTTCAACATGATGTTAAAGTAATGTTCACTCATTCACAGAAAACAATACACTGATTTAAATTTTGTAAAACACTTTTTGTTTGGAAAAGAAATATGCCGGAAAGTGTGTCTGTGAAGAGAGATGACAGAGACAGAGAAGACAGAAAGCACACCCCGTCTGCTTTCTTTATTTTACAAAAGCACATTGTTTTGTTTTTATTATGAGAGTATACAACTAAAACTAGACCATTTACTGATTCAAATAATATATTGCTTTTATCTGTATGATCAAAACTGACCCTTTTTGATACCCTTGAAAATGTCCAGAATTTTCATGATCTTCCTCACTTGATGTAGCTGGATGTCAGTAAGTGTGTGAATAAAACTCAGAAAGGCATCCACAGTTTTACTAATAGAAAATCAGTTTTAGAACCCTGGTGTTTCTGGGTTCATAAACTATTTATGCGTCTGTGTAGATCCTCAGTCATCCAGGGGAGGTTATCTAGAGGTTGAGTCATGGCAACTAAAGAAACTAAACTTAAAGAACAGAAAGTCCAGTTGCCATGACTCAACTTCTAGATAAACTATTTATACATTCCTGATACTTTCTTAGTCAGAGGCACACAGACAATGGTTTTGCTCAACACCTGCAGTGATCATGGATAAAATCTTAGGGCTGCTGCATTTACTTTGTTTCATTGATGACACTGATGATAAATATGCATCAACATTTTACATCAACACATGTGTTACCTATATGTTTGAATTTTATAACAGGAGGTCAGTTCCTTAATTCAAATGTTACTTATCTATATTGTTACATATCTACTGCACACTCTCATCAGTCATATTTAGCTCTTTAATTGGTCAGCTCTAAGCAACAGCAAAATGCTACAGTTTCATTTACATGGAGAGTCTCATTGTATTATCATACATAAATCCAGCGAAAAGATTCAGAATCATCTTTATTGACCAAGTTTGTGCATACAAACAAGGAATTTGACTCTGGTTCACTAAGCTCTGTCTATGTACAAGAATGAAATAAAGTTTAACGTTTACTAAAGGAGGAGAGTAGTTTTCAAATAAAGTAAAAGAAATAAAAAAAAGCAAAAGGAAGGATTATAGAAAAAGCAATTAAATGCTAAAGCAATTAATCATTAAATAAAAAACACAATGTTCCCTCATGTGTCCAGCGTCATGCAGTAAAGAATATTTACACGGTGAGTGAAGAATATTCAAACTAACAAGAAAAGGCAATGGGTGTGCATTTTAGTAATTGTGCAATGAATATATAGACAAATCCAAAATCCAAACCAACAATATCTGCCATAACTCTAAAGCTCGACTAAGTCAGCAGCTAAAATGAGCCACCAGTGTTTCCGATGACATTTCAGTTTCGCCAGTAGGATGGACTAATTGAGATGTGCCTCATGAATGCAGCTTGAAGGACATACACTTAGGATGTACTCACTTGTGCCTTGTTTTGGTTTGTTTTTGGTGAAAACATGATCCTACTTTGATCTGGACCAACCACAAGAACTAAAGTTCTACTGTATTTGGGTTAACAAGTTGAAACTCAGCATTTGATTGTCACACGCTCAATATTCATTCGCTTTGAAAAGTGTGTGAAGCACTTGGTGTTTTGATGGCAGAGTTGTGTTTGGTTATTGCTCAGACAATTACCACATTTATGAGCTAATGCCAATTGTGCTATTTCTCCTTGTTGAAGAGTCAATTTCTTTCATAGGAAAATTCACCAGTACAGAATATGGATCTTCTTTTGTTTCATGTTCTCATTCTTGCCCCAGAATAGTTTAACCAATAAGCAGATGGAATGCTCACATGACTTGCAGTGATGCATTTTGGTTTGGTTAATGAGCTGAAGCACTTCAGCGGTCTGATTTCTAACTATGGACACAATTTACAGTTTTATCCGTCTGTCCAGCCATGATCTACACCCACTTATTCCTAATTAGGGTTACAGGGATCTGCTGGAGCACATCTGACTCAATGTAACAGGGTTAATATTGTATATGATACCACTTGTCATTACTTTCATTTGGGTATGTTTGTGCAGCACCTCTCAGTAGCTGGTAGTGGTAAGTGCCCAGGGTACAGTGAACATGTTGCCAGTGAGGGCTCGAAGTGGGTCACCAATATCCACACTGTGTTCTAATATCCTTAATGAGATAGTCGGGAGCAGGTGTAGTGAAATCAAACTGAAACACAAAGTTATCTGTTGAGAGACATCACAACAGTACAGGCATGTCAGGAGTGGGATTTGAAAAAAATGCCTCCAGAGACTGCAACCTGACTGCAGCACCTTAGACCGCTCAGCTATCTTCACTGTTACTATGGCTGGAATACATTAATTTTGAATTCTGAACCAATTCTTTGTATAGCCCAAAAAAAGAGTTAGTCTGTCTGGCCAGGCTAGGCGATTGTACAATCTTGCACAAAGCAAACCATTCACTTTCTAGCTAGTACAAACCAGTTGGTAGTGCCAGTCAGCATCAAGACATGCTGCATGTGTCACACAGGCTGTGGCCTATGGCCATACAATCCTGCGTGATTCTGATCCTGTCCCATCTTTGATGATAAATAGGTCCAGACTTTGTAAGTACTAAGATAGGACTAGGACTGCATGGGAATATGAGGTTCTGTAGGCATTCTGTCTATTAAGTTGTCTTTTCCATGTGTCCAAATCACAGATAATGTGGTCCATGGCAGTGAAAGAAACAGTGTTGCGAAACACTTTGTCAGCACTGTCTTTCTGAGCTTCTTCAGGGCCAGGGGTCTCATCAGATAATCTCTTTCTCTTCCTCTCATGGCCCAGCTCCTCATTAAATTTAGGTGGCACCCCCATCTGAATGGCAATCAAGGATGCCTCTGAGAAGAGAGCATCCCAACTATCTCTGGGATTTTTCATCTCATTTTTAAGATCATATACATTAGCTGCCTCAGCCTCAAGGGAAATTTTCCCTGACTGAAGAATTACATTCCTGTCATTAATGCATTGCAGAACTTTTACCCATACTGTCAAAAGCACAATAGCATCAAATGAGAGAGACCAGAGACGAACTCCTGTAAGGTAAGAGGAATTTTATAAGTGACTTAAAACAGAGAGTATTGAATTTGGTGTGAAGGGAGTCCCTGGGAGTTTCTGGCTCTCTGGGAGCCCCGGGTGGTCCTGGGTCCTTCAGGTCATGCAAGCTGAGTAGAGTCTCAGTGAATTGCGGTCTCATATCAGGCTGAGAGGTTAGTCCAAAACGAGACTAAAAATATCATTGACTTGACTTGAGTTCCGGAATTCGAACAAAACCGAAATTTGTGTGGCCTCGGGGACACTGGCTCAAACGTATTCGGGTAAAACCGAGCAGGGCTTTCAGGAAATCAGAAACTCGGGATGAACCCGGACAAACAATGTCATGCTGTAGACCACCTCCTCATCCTAATAATCCACCACCGGCTCAGCTTCCTCCGTACGCCCAGGGAGAGGAGGGTGCTCTCGGTGGAGCGTTATTACCTCCCACAGCTCCTTCTGATCCTGTGCCTCGGCCTCAATCTCTCCTTATACAGAAGATAGTGAGGGAGTGCTGGCTTATTTTAACAGACTGAAAGAGGTGTTTAACACTCATAGTGGAATATCAGTACCGGAAGATGCTGCACAGAATGGGGATGGGCCTTATGCACAGCAGTTAAAGAATGCCTTCTTCATTGGCTTCAAACCTGAAATTTCAGGATTTATTCGAAAGCATCAGATTGTATGGCAAACCTGTGTCCTAACAGAGACGAAGAATTATGCTGTGCATGTGACCACTGTTCTCCAACAAAGAGCAAAAGCACAAAAGAAAGTTAGAAAAACAGCTGAAGTGTTTTTCACTGACTATGATAATGAAATGGTTTCTGAGTATTATTTTCAGGGGGACAAGCTATGGCTTGATGGCCGGGGCAGGGGGCGGGGACGAGGTCGTGGCCGGAGACCTGGCAGACAGCAGATAGTTAATCATGACTACTGCTACATTTGTGGAAAAGCAGGACACTGGGCTAAGAGCTGCCCACAGAGAAAGACATGCCCTGAGCACCAGGAGGGAGGAGCAGGCTACTCTGCATGACTAGACAGCAAAAAAAAAGGTCAGAGGCAAAATACACACACTGAACAGAATAAAGAGATATGAGACCCACATGTGACTGAAGCTAAGATTTTGAGCTTAGAAGGAGTAACTGAACTCATGCTGTATGAAGAAAAACCAAAAGTGACATTGTTGGTGCAAGGAGTTAAAATAAAATTCCTGTGTGACACAGGAGCTTGTAGGTCAGTTCTCAGTAATCCACCAGACAAACTCAGACTGACTACAAAAGAACACATTAGTAAAAGATGTAGGAGCAGCATGCAGACTACAACCTGAGGAAGAGAAACTGTTCAAATTGTGCGTGAGCCCACACATTTCACTTGCTAAACCTTCAACATCTGAGGGGCTGAAGAGGTGGGGACCGCCTGGGAGGTGACCCTCATGCTTTCTACAACCGCACTGTAGACACATACAGCAAAAGATTGAACTGGTGTACAATCACAACAAAAGCTAAACATCTAAGTGTAAAAGAATGAGTAGAAGTGTTCACTCTAACAACAGAGGAAGAAGATCAATTAAAGGAAATTCCCTCATATTTATGGTCTACAGGAGCAGCAGATGTAGGGAAAATCAAAGGAGTAGAACCAGTTAAAATAACACTTCAGGCCCTTTCAAAGACAATATCCACTAAAACCTGAAGCTGCTGAAAGAATTAAACCAGTATTTGACTCACTATTAAAAACAGGCATTATCAGAGAGTGTCCAGATTCACCATGCAACACACCATTGTTTCCTGTTAAAAAGGCTGCCCCATCCACCGGCTAGAGGATGGTGCAGGACTTACAAGCTGTAAATAGAGCAGTGATACCTAGAGCTCCACTGGTGCCAGACCCACACACCCAGCTGAATGACGTCAAGCCCAGCTCAAAGTGGTTTACAGTCATTGATGTGGCAAATGCATTTTTCTCTATTGAAGTTGACAAACAATGACAATTTTGGTTTGCATTTGAGTTTCTGGGCAAAAGATGGACTTGGACGCAGATTCCACAGGGTTATTGTGAGTCTCCTACGATCTTTTCCCAAGTAATGTCTGCTAACTTAGCTAGGTTTTCACCTCCTGCAAGAAGTCAAATACTTTTGTATGTAAATGAAATTCTGATATGCTCTGAAACACAAGAACAATGCAAAACAAACACCATAGCTGTGCTTAGGTTTCTAGCAGAATAGGGACACAGAGTGAGTAAGAACAAACTAGAGTTGTAAAAAAAACAAAAAAAAAAACAAAGGTTAGTTAGATACGTACCTAGGTTACGACCTTTCACAGCAAGGGAGAGCTCTAGACTCAGAGAGAAAAGAAGCTACTATACTTAAAGTACCAAAACCACAAACTAAAAGACAGATGATGTTTTTCTTAAGTATGACAAACTTCTGCAGATCATGGATACCAAACTATTCAGAGTTGTCTAGTCCATTGTTGAAATTGATTTATGACACACCTATGGCAACTTATGATAAAATAAAATGACTGAAATTGCAGAAAAAACCTTTAATGATCTTAAAAAGTCCGTGACCAGCACCTCTGTTTTAGGACTCCCTAACTATGAAAAATGTTTTATGCAAACTATTGATTGTAAAAATGGTCACATGACTTCAGTGCTGACTCAACCTTATGGGGACAAAACATCCCTATTGCTTATTATTCTGCCCAATTGGATCCAATAGCAAGACCAATGCCTGTGTGTATTCAAGCTGTTATTGCAGTGTCCATGACTGTCCAAGCTTCAGCAAACATTGTGTTGTTCCATCCTCTGGCACTAAAGGTTCCACATGCAGTCTCTGTCCTGTTGTTGCAAAACAAGATTAGCATTCATGTCACCAGCTAGACATTTATCCTGCATGACTACGTTGCTTTCACAGCCACATCTCACTATTGACCGATGTACAACTTTTAATCCTGCTACATTAATGCCTATAGCTGAGGATGGTGGGCCACGATTGTATTGCTGAAACTGAGAATAGAGTGTTGCCCAGGGTTGACCACACTGACACACCTTATAAAGATGCTGAAATGGCAATATTTGTAGATATAATCTTAAAAAAAAAAAAAAAAAATCAGACTGATCTAATTCTACAAGATATACTGTTGTAACCCTTAAAGATTTTTTAAAACTGAATCACTACCATCCTATTTATCATTGCAGGCAGTGAGACTTATTACCTTAACAGAAACTTGTAAATTATGAGAAGTAAAAGTAGTTAATATCTACACTGATAGCAATTATGGATTTTCAACTGCACAGTGGGTACGGAAAGTATTCAGACCCCTTTAAATTTTTCACTCTTTGTGTCATTGCAGCCATTTGCCAAAATCAAAAAAGTTCATTTTATTTCTCATTAATGTACACTCAGCACCCCATCTTGACAGAAAAAAACAGAAATGCACAGAGTTGTTCCGAAGCCCCTCCTTTGTTATTTTAGCTGTGTGCTTAGGGTCATTGTCCTGTTGAAAGGTGAACCTTCGGCCCAGTCTGAGGTCCTGAGCACTCTGGAAGAGATTTTCTTCCAGGATATCTCTGTACTTGGCCGCATTCATCTTTCCTTCAATTGCAGCCAGTCGTCCTGTCCCTGCAGCTGAAAAACACCCCCACAACATGATGCTCCCACCACCATGTTTCACTGTAGGGATTGTATTGGACAGGTGATGAGCAGTGCCAGGTTTTCTCCACACACACCGCTTAGATTTAACGCCAAAAAGTTCAACCTTGGTCTCATCAGGCCAGAGAATTTTATTTCTCATAGTCTGGGAGTCCTTCATGTGTTTTTTTTTGGCAAACTCTATGCAGGCTTTCATGTGTCTTGCACTAAGGAGAGGCTTCCGTCGGGCCACTCTGCCATAAAGCCCCGACTGGTGGAGGGCTGCAGTGATAGTTGACTTTGTGGAACTTTCTCCCATCTCCCTACTGCATCTCTGGAGCTCAGCCACAGTGATCTTTGAGTTCTTCTTTACCTCTCTCACCAAGGCTCTTCTCCCACGATTTCTCAGTTTGGCTGGACGGCCAGGTCTAGGAAGAGTTCTGGTCATCCCAAACTTTTTCCGTTTGAGAATTATGGAGGCCACTGTGCTCTTAGGAACCTTGAGTGCTGCAGAAATTCTTTTGTAACCTTGGCCAGATCTGTGCCTTGCCACAATTCTGTCTCTGAGCTCCTTGGGCAGTTCCTTCGACCTCATGATTCTCATTTGCTCTGACATGCATTGTGAGCTGGAAGGTCTTATATAGACAGGTGTGTGCCTTTCCTAATCAAGTCCAATCAGTTTAATTAAACACAGCTGGACTCCAATGAAGGAGCAGAACCATCTCAAGGAGGATCAGAAGAAATGGACAGCATGTGAGTTAAATATGAGTGTCACTGCAAAGGGTCTGAATACTTATGACCATGTGATATTTCAGGTTTTCTTTTTTAATAAATTTGCAAAAATTTCTACATTTCTGTTTTTTTCTGTCAAGATGGGGTGCTGAGTGTACATTAATGAGAAATAAAATGAACTTTTTTGATTTTGGCAAATGGCTGCAATGACACAAAGAGTGAAAAATTTAAAGGGGTCTGAATACTTTCCGTACCCACTGTACATGTGTTTGCTCAGCAGTGGAAGAACAGAGGAATGATCACATCATCTGGTAAGCCCATCACACACAAAGATCTTATTTTACAGCTGTTAGATGCTGTGCAGCTACGTAAAAAGGTTGCTAATTGTAAGTGTGATACACGTGAGGAATAGACATGATTTCTTTTTGTAATTGTAAAGTTGACGAAGTTGCTAAATCAGTAGCACAGAAACCATACAGTTACAGCTGAACATCCTGATGAGCAAATATTTAAAGACATGCAGAACAGTGCACCTTAGAAATGAAAAGACTCATGGGTAACAAACAAAAACAAAAAGAGTGTAAACTAAATGACAATAACGTTTGAAGATGTAAAGATGAAAAGTAGTGTTACCTAAAAGTTTATTTAGATACACAGCTGTACTGACGCATGCTAATGTGCATACGTCAGCAGGAGGGATGGTAGATTAGTAAACAAAGTGTTGACAACAAACGGCTTTACAAACTACTCCAAAAAAAATTAACAATGTGAAATATGTGCAAAAATAATCCACAGGGACAGATTGTGACAAGAAATAGTGGAAAGTTTCCACTACCTGACTATCCTTTTAACACATTTGTATGGTTGGAATTAAATAACTGTGAGGGAAAGAAATACTGTTTAGTGATCATTGATGCATTAACTAAATGGATTGAAATGTTTCCAGCAAAGCATCCTGATGCACTAACAGCAGGTAAAACACTGACTACTATTATTCCCAGATTTGGAATTCCAGAGAAAATCTATTGTGATAATGGTACACATTTTGTAAACCAGGTAATTAAATACCTTACTGCAGTGTTATCATCTTCCTGAGCTAAAACCATTCATTAAGGAGGATGCTCACATGACTGAGACCATTGCTGATTACATGGCAAAAATGTTGTATCTGTGATTAATGCACGACAGGAGAGTCCTGAGCCTGAACCTGACTCTAGAGTGAAACCAGGAGACTGGGTCTTTGTAAAAATGATCAAGAGGAAGTATTGGTTTTCTCTGTGCTGGGAAGGACCTTACAAAGTACTGCTGTCCACACCCATGTTTGTGAGAATTGTTGAAAGACCTTCCTGGATTCACTTAACACACTGTAAAGAGGTAAAAGTACTGTCTGAGTAATTCTGTCAAACCAGCAGGGACTCACTCTAAACTCCAACTAACCTGTGGTGAAGTCTGGCTACAAGGGGGGGTGGGACCAATAGGGACCACTAGTCTCAAACCAGTGAAGAAACCAACCACACCCAGGGGAATTAGGTGAGTGAGGAATAGAGTGACCTGGGGAGAAGACTGCTCAGAAGTACATTTTACCATGAGGGTCCAATATATCAAGCCTGGCACCCCTTTAGACTATTTTGTGGGGTGAAACTGACAATAAGCATATTGACTGTCATGTCATGTTATGTCAATTTTGTTTCTCTTTGAGAAGGGTTTGCAACAGCCGGAGAACGCTACTAACTGGTATCTTTTCCTCCCTTGAGAAGGAATTGCTACAGCCAGGTAATGCCATGAACAACACCAAAACAAACCTAGGACAAATGTGCCCATTTTTATCTTTTGGGCCAATGAGACTTAAACTGTCCAGTTTGATTTTTGTAAAGTAGTTAACTGTGGTAATGTGTGACAGAAACAGCTAACATGGGTAGGCAAGTATAACAGACAAGTATGTCACTAAAATATGTAGGTTACACTGATAAGACTTAATCCACACAATGACCCAACAGGCTTACACTGCACACTGCAGCTGTTTACTTCCACCTGCTCTACAGCCAGTAAACAATGTTTTTGCATTATTTGATGCCACCTATTCCTGTTGTTACTCCACCTTTCTTTACACCTTATAGTACTAATTATACCCGTTTTTGAGAAATTCCACTTCAGGGAGAAAGGTCGGTGATTTCCACTGGTGCAATCCTACCACCAATGTGACCACTCCTGGGGCAGGCTCTGACCCTTCCTGGTTCACAGACCATGTTACTGCACATGCTGACCTGTGGTGGTATTGAGGGGGAAACCAATTGAGACCAGTGCTCCCACCTGATTGGCAGGGAACCTGTGCTCTTATACAATTGGTGATGCCATTTTATGTGTTGCCTCTGTCTGGTTCCTCCCTAGACCAGCCCACACCGTGTGAAAAGAGACACTGCAGCAGTTTTGATAACAGAGTATACATTGATGCAATCTGAGTGCCCAGAGGAGTTCCTGACAAGTATAAAACTAGAAACCAAGTTGCAGCAGGGTTTGAATCTTTTCTGTTTTGGTGGTCTACCATTTATAAAAATGTTGATTGGATAAATTATTTGTATTATAACCAGCAGAGATTCATTAACTACACTAGAGATGCTGTCAGAGGCTTAGCAGAGCAGTTCGGTAAAACTAGTCTTATGACCTGGCAGAACCAGATGGCATTGGACATGTTACTGGCTAAGGAGGGAGCCTTAGAAGGACTACAAGCCTTTTCTGAAGAGCTCGCTGAGAATGCTGGTATTGACAACAACTTGACTTCTTGGCTGGAGGGAATGTTTGGTAAATGGAGCTGTCTGATCCAGTCCATACTCATCTCAATGGCTGTGATGACTGCTATTTTGGTTACCTGTGGTTGCTGCTGCAGTCCATGTATTAGGGGCCTTTGTCAAAGCCTTATTGATACAGCAATTAACAAACAAATGTATCAGTCCATTTCACGGGATGACCACGACCCTGAAACTTCTCCAGAACCAATGAAGGAAGACTTGTGTCTTTTACTGACTATGATAAATTTGTCTTAACTTCTGAACTGTAAGGCACAAATGACTCCAACATTGAAAATTCCTACAGGAAATGATGTTGTGATGATGACTCTTTGCCCATAAAGACAGAAAGTTATGACATTTATTTCTCACTTCTACAAGTTATATTTTAGCATGCTAATCATTATGACATTTATTTCTCACTTCTACAAGTTATATTTTAGCATGCTAATCATTTTAGATTTGTGACAGTGATCTTGTTTGTTTGATCATAGTTATGATTTATGATTTTACTGTTTTTCCCATAATAGTAGTAATTCTGATCTTTCTGTGTGTTTTACCAGAATAATTATCATTAATGATCTGCTAAACATTTTCATGCAATAGTTATGCTAAGCATAAACAGGAGAGATGTGTTAGTGAAATTAAAATGTTTACCCTCCTGTGACCTGATCCACCTTACTTTAGTATAACTGAAACCCCTTCTGAATGGGGCCTATTGTGTATTGTGGAAATACAATTGTTGCTCTCAGTGAGCACAGTTTGCTCTAACCTTGACTATTTGATAAGGGCCCAGATGCTTTTCTGTGTGAAACCACCTCCCTTTTGTATTTCCATGAAAACTGATGTATTAGGCTGCAAGCAGCCGGTGATCCTCATGCTGTACTAAGGTGCTGTGTGACTGTTACTCCTTGCAAGTAAAACTTCTATATAATCTTACCGAATTTCGTCCTCTGAGTCTATTTGTTAAAGAATTTACCTAACACCAATGATTTTATAATACACTTTTTAACATTATTTTACCCTCTTTTGACTGGACTTGAAATATTAGTGAGGATTTTACTTTTTCTTTTAACAACTAATCTGGCCTATTGAGCAGCTACAGCCATGGATCATTTATTTTTCAACATGTCTAGAAAAGAAAACCCATTGTGCCAAACTGCTGGATATATCTTCAGGAAATCAGTGTAGTACAAATGAACATTTTTGCTCTGAAATCTGCAAAAGGACTTCACGACACGCTCCTGTTCAGACCCAGTAATAACAAGGAAAAAATCTACTATCAATAATAAATGCTATGCTGACCATAATGCTACTCTGAACCTGGATGATACAGTGTCTTTTTCAAAACTTTCGAAAGTGGGAATTGATCAAAATGAAGCCACTTGACATAAACTTGGTGTAAAGACCAAAGCGTCACAGAATCAAAAAGAAGAATCCTGGCACCCCAGGAGCACATGTAGCATGTACAGCTCAGGAACAGGTTTCAACCAATGTCTGATCTGAATTCTAATGAGCAAGAAATGTCTGCTGTGACATTGAAACAAACACAAAAAAGTAAGAATTTTAAAAAGGAACTAAGACAGAGAAACAGAATCTGCAAAATGTGAAGGACAGAGATATCCTGCTGCTTGGAGACGGTGCCATCAGTGACAAACAGCAGAATTATTACATGCAGCTACCCAAGTGCCATGGTCAGTGATATAGCAGCATTCCTCCCCCAGGTCATCTCAAAACACCAAGGAGTCAAACAGCTGATCCTGCATATGGGTGCAGTGGACACCAGAAAGGGAGAATCAGAAGTTTTAAAACAGGACTTCTCTAAATTATCTGGGGAACTCGACAAACTGAAAATCCAGTCATTTGTCAGTGGACCTCTCCTAAACATAGACGGAAGGATTAATAAATTCAGTCAGCTGCTTGCATTGAACACATGGCTATCCAAGGCCTGTGAGATAAGGAGTGCATTTCATTGAGAATCTCAGCTTGTTTTGGCAACGTGACAACCTGTTCAAGGGAAAGGGCCCATATCTGACCAGAAGTGGAGTGAGATGGCTAACGGATAACCTCCTCCACTCTCTGAGGCACCACACTGGGCCTGGACAACCATCTGAACAGCCAAGGGCTCCCCTGAGAGAAAAAAGGATTGAAGAAAGCACTCAAACCTCACCAGCAATGGACCCTACATCAGCCAAGGATCCACCTCGACAGCACTTTCATTGGTGCCACCTCCACTGCCCTGGGCACCCCCAGTTGTATCCACACCCTTTACAAATATGTCATTGTTCATTCCATCCCAAGCTTCACCAATGGGTTTTCCGAATCATTTGGAAACCTTAAAGAAGTCAGGAATTAAAATAGTGCCCCTTACTTGTAACCTGGCAAGGTCACGGGTATTTTCATCAATCTATGTTTAACATTGTTTGCCATTTCTAGGATGACCCTCTGTAACTGGCCCACATAATGACTAATGCTCCACTCCTGATTCAAAGGAGAAAACAGAACAGCACAATATGACAAAATTCCTAATATTTCAGAAAGAACTTACAGGGAAAGGCCGAGAGTGTTTCGTATCATAAATAGAGTTTTCGAATTATTAAAAAAAAAAAGCCAAAAAAGTACCGTAGTTAAACTATTTGGCGACTTTAAAACATAATACAATTCAGACATTTATTTCAAAATATATCATTTATTGCAATATGCAGAGAAAACACAGAGGTCAAAGGAGAAATTTTAAGTAGCCTCTTCTTTATCTTTATGGGTTAGAAAACTTTCATTGGACCGCTATGGTTAAATCTCATGTAATGTACAAAAAAAAATTTGTCCACTTGTCAGGCTCCCGGTTGTCTCTGGAAGTGGGACGAGTGCGTTTCTCGGGCTCCCGGTCGTCTCTGGGGGTGGGACGAGTACATTTGTCGGGCTCTCGGTCATCTCTCGGGGTGGGACGAGTATGTTTGTTGGGCTCCCGGTAGTCTCTGGGCGTGGGGCGAGTCTTCCTGTCGGGCTCCCGGTCGTCTCTGGGAGTGGGACGAGTCTTCCTGTCGGGCTCCCGGTCGTATCCGGGACTGGGACGAGTCTTCCTGTCGGGCTCCCGGTCATCTCTGGGTGTGGGACGAGTCTTCCTGTAAGGCTCTCGGTCGCCTCTGGGTGTGGGACGAGTACGTTTGTCTGGTTACCGAGTCTTCCTGTCAGGTTCCTGGTCGTCCCGGTCGACTCTGGGCGTTGGACGAGTCTTCCTGTCGGGCTCCCGGTCGTCTCTGGGGGTAGGACGAGTGCGTTTGTCGGGCTCTCGGTCATCTCTCGGGGTGGGACGAGTATGTTTGTTGGGCTCCCGGTAGTCTCTGGGCGTGGGGCGAGTCTTCCTGTCGGGCTCCCGATCATCTCTGGGTGTGGGACGAGTCTTCCTGTCAGGCTCCCGGTCGTCTCAGGGAGTGGGATGAGTATGTTTGTCTGGTAACCGAGTCTTCCTGTCAGGCTCCCAGTCATCTCTGGGCGTGGGACGCATCTTCCCGTCGGGCTCTCGGTCGTCTCTGGGAGTGGGACGAGTCTTCCTGTCAGGCTCCCCGTTGTCTCTGGGAGTGGGACAGGTACATTTGTCTGGTAACAGTCTTCCTGTCAGGCTCCCAGTAATCTCCGGGAGTGGGACGAGTCTTCCTGTTAGACTCCCGGTCGTCTCCGGGCGTGGGACGAGTCTTCCTGTCAGGCTCCCGGTCGTCCCTGGGTGTGGGAAGTGTGCGTTTGTCTGGCACCCGAGTCTTCCTGTCAGACTCCCGGTCGTCTCTGGGCGTGGGACGAATCTTCCTGTGAGGCTCCCGGTTGTCTCTGGGTGTAGGACGAGTACGTTTGTTTGGCACCTGAGTGTTCTTGTCAGGCTCCCGATCGTCTCTGTGAGTGGGACGAGTCTTCCTGTCAGGCTCCCCGTCATCTCTGGTTGTGGGACAAGTACGTTTGTCTGGTAACTGAGTCTTCCTGTCAGGCTGCCGGTCGTCTCTGGGAGTGGGACGAGTCTTCCTGTCAGGCTGCCGGTCGTCTCTGGGAGTGGGACGAGTCTTCCTGTCAGGCTGCCGGTCGTCTCTGGGAGTGGGACGAGTCTTCCTGTCAGGCTGCCGGTCGTCTCTGGGAGTGGGACGAGTCTTCCTGTCAGGCTGTCGGTCACCTCTGGGAGTAGGACGATCCTCCTGTCAGGCTCCCGGTCGCCTCTGGGCGTAGGGCGAGTCTTCCTGTCAGGCTGCCGGTCGTCTCTGGGTGTGGGACGAGTACGTTTGTCTGGTAACCGAGTCTTCCTGTCAGGTTCCCCGTCGTCTCTGTGAGTGGGACGAGTCTTTACTGTCAGGCTCCCCGTCGTCTCTGGGAGTGGGACGATCCTCCTGTCAGGCTCCCGGTCGCCTCTGGGCGTGGGGCAAGTCTTCCTGTCAGGCTGCCGGTCGTCTCTGGGTGTGGGACGAGTACGTTTGTCTGGTAACCGAGTCTTCCTGTCAGGCTCCCGGTCGTCTCTGGGAGTGGGACGAGTCTTCCTGTCAGCTTCCCCGTCGTCTCTGGGAGTGGGACGAGTCTTCCTGTCTTGCTCCCCGTCGTCTCTGGGAGTGGGACCAGTCTTCCTGTCAGGCTCCCGGTCGCCTCTGGGAGTGGGACGAGTCTTCCTGTCAGGCTCCCGGTCGCCTCTGGGAGTGGGACGAGTCTTCCTGTCAGGCTCCCGGTCGCCTCTGGGAGTGGGACGAGTCTTCCTGTCAGGCTCCCGGTCGCCTCTGGGAGTGGGACGAGTCTTTCTGTCAGGTTGCCGGTCGTCTCTGGGCGTGGGACGAGTCTTTCTGTCAGGCTCCCGGTCGTCTCTGGGCGTGGGACGAGTCTTCCTGTCTTGCTCCCGGTCGTCTCTGGGCGTGGGACGAGTCTTCCTGTCGGGCTCCCGGTCGTCTCTGGGCGTGGGACGCGTCTTCCTGTCGGGCTCCCGGTCGTCTCTGGGCGTGGGACGAGTACGCTTGTCAGGCTCCCGGTCGTCTCTGTGCGTGGGACTAATAAGTTTGTCAGGCTCCCGGTCGTCTCTGGGCGTGGGACGAGTACGCTTGTCAGGCTCCCGGTCGTCTCTGGGCGTGGGACGAGTACGCTTGTCAGGCTCCCGGTCGTCTCTGGGCGTGGGACGAGTACTCTTGTCAGGCTCCAGGTCGTCTCTGGGCGTGGGACGAGTACTCTTGTCAGGCTCCAGGTCGTCTCTGGGCGTGGGACGAGTACGCTTGTCAGGCTGCCGGTCGTCTCTGGGAGTGGGACGAGTCTTCCTGTCAGGCTGTCGGTCACCTCTGGGAGTAGGACGATCCTCCTGTCAGGCTCCCGGTCGCCTCTGGGCGTGGGGCGAGTCTTCCTGTCAGGCTGCCGGTCGTCTCTGGGTGTGGGACGAGTACGTTTGTCTGGTAACCGAGTCTTCCTGTCAGGCTCCCGGTCGTCTCTGGGAGTGGGACGAGTCTTCCTGTCAGGTTCCCCGTCGTCTCTGGGAGTGGGACGAGTCTTCCTGTCAGGCTCCCCGTCGTCTCTGGGAGTGCGACGAGTCTTCCTGTCTTGCTCCCCGTCGTCTCTGGGAGTGGGACCAGTCTTCCTGTCAGGCTCCCGGTCGCCTCTGGGAGTGGGACGAGTCTTCCTGTCAGGCTCCCGGTCGCCTCTGGGAGTGGGACGAGTCTTCCTGTCAGGCTCCCGGTCGCCTCTGGGAGTGGGACGAGTCTTCCTGTCAGGCTCCCGGTCGTCTCTGGGTGTGGGGTGAGCCTTTCTGTCAGGTTGCCGGTCGTCTCTGGGCGTGGGACGAGTCTTTCTGTCAGGCTCCCGGTCGTCTCTGGGCGTGGGACGAGTCTTCCTGTCTTGCTCCCGGTCGTCTCTGGGCGTGGGACGAGTCTTCCTGTCGGGCTCCCGGTCGTCTCTGGGCGTGGGACGCGTCTTCCTGTCGGGCTCCCGGTCGTCTCTGGGCGTGGGACGAGTACTCTTGTCAGGCTCCCGGTCGTCTCTGGGCGTGGGACGAGTACGCTTGTCAGGCTGCCGGTCGTCTCTGGGAGTGGGACGAGTCTTCCTGTCAGGCTGCCGGTCGTCTCTGGGAGTGGGACGAGTCTTCCTGTCAGGCTGTCGGTCACCTCTGGGAGTAGGACGATCCTCCTGTCAGGCTCCCGGTCGCCTCTGGGCGTGGGGCAAGTCTTCCTGTCAGGCTGCCGGTCGTCTCTGGGTGTGGGACGAGTACGTTTGTCTGGTAACCGAGTCTTCCTGTCAGGCTCCCGGTCGTCTCTGGGAGTGGGACGAGTCTTCCTGTCAGGTTCCCCGTCGTCTCTGGGAGTGGGACGAGTCTTCCTGTCAGGCTCCCCGTCGTCTCTGGGAGTGCGACGAGTCTTCCTGTCTTGCTCCCCGTCGTCTCTGGGAGTGGGACCAGTCTTCCTGTCAGGCTCCCGGTCGCCTCTGGGAGTGGGACGAGTCTTCCTGTCAGGCTCCCGGTCGCCTCTGGGAGTGGGACGAGTCTTCCTGTCAGGCTCCCGGTCGCCTCTGGGAGTGGGACGAGTCTTCCTGTCAGGCTCCCGGTCGTCTCTGGGCGTGGGACGAGTCTTCCTGTCTTGCTCCCGGTCGTCTCTGGGCGTGGGACGAGTCTTCCTGTCGGGCTCCCGGTCGTCTCTGGGCGTGGGACGCGTCTTCCTGTCGGGCTCCCGGTCGTCTCTGGGCGTGGGACGAGTACGCTTGTCAGGCTCCCGGTCGTCTCTGTGCGTGGGACGAATAAGTTTGTCAGGCTCCCGGTCGTCTCTGGGCGTGGGACGAGTACGCTTGTCAGGCTCCCGGTCGTCTCTGGGCGTGGGACGAGTACGCTTGTCAGGCTCCCGGTCGTCTCTGGGCGTGGGACGAGTACTCTTGTCAGGCTCCAGGTCGTCTCTGGGCGTGGGACGAGTACTCTTGTCAGGCTCCAGGTCGTCTCTGGGCGTGGGACGAGTACGCATGTCAGGCTGCCGGTCGTCTCTGGGAGTGGGACGAGTCTTCCTGTCAGGCTGCCGGTCGTCTCTGGGAGTGGGACGAGTCTTCCTGTCAGGCTGTCGGTCACCTCTGGGAGTAGGACGATCCTCCTGTCAGGCTCCTGGTCGCCTCTGGGCGTGGGGCGAGTCTTCCTGTCAGGTTCCCCGTCGTCTCTGGGAGTGGGACGAGTCTTCCTGTCAGGCTCCCCGTCGTCTCTGGGAGTGGGACGATCCTCCTGTCAGGCTCCCGGTCGCCTCTGGGCGTGGGGCAAGTCTTCCTGTCAGGCTGCCGGTCGTCTCTGGGCGTGGGACGAGTCTTCCTGTCAGGTTCCCCGTCGTCTCTGGGAGTGGGACGAGTCTTCCTGTCAGGCTCCCCGTCGTCTCTGGGAGTGCGACGAGTCTTCCTGTCTTGCTCCCCGTCGTCTCTGGGAGTGGGACCAGTCTTCCTGTCAGGCTCCCGGTCG
Organism: Mastacembelus armatus; assembly: GCF_900324485.2. NCBI lineage: Eukaryota > Metazoa > Chordata > Actinopteri > Synbranchiformes > Mastacembelidae > Mastacembelus > Mastacembelus armatus. Next base: position 13,663 of record NW_022872924.1, on the reverse strand, counting down.
CCTCTGGGAGTGGGACGAGTCTTCCTGTCAGGCTCCCGGTCGCCTCTGGGAGTGGGACGAGTCTTCCTGTCAGGCTCCCGGTCGCCTCTGGGAGTGGGACGAGTCTTCCTGTCAGGCTCCCGGTCGTCTCTGGGTGTGGGGTGAGCCTTTCTGTCAGGTTGCCGGTCGTCTCTGGGCGTGGGACGAGTCTTTCTGTCAGGCTCCCGGTCGTCTCTGGGCGTGGGACGAGTCTTCTTGTCTTGCTCCCGGTCGTCTCTGGGCGTGGGACGAGTCTTCCTGTCGGGCTCCCGGTCGTCTCTGGGCGTGGGACGCGTCTTCCTGTCGGGCTCCCGGTCGTCTCTGGGCGTGGGACGAGTACGCTTGTCAGGCTCCCGGTCGTCTCTGTGCGTGGGACGAATAAGTTTGTCAGGCTCCCGGTCGTCTCTGGGCGTGGGACGAGTACGCTTGTCAGGCTCCCGGTCGTCTCTGGGCGTGGGACGAGTACGCTTGTCAGGCTCCAGGTCGTCTCTGGGCGTGGGACGAGTACGCTTGTCAGGCTGCCGGTCGTCTCTGGGAGTGGGACGAGTCTTCCTGTCAGGCTGCCGGTCGTCTCTGGGAGTGGGACGAGTCTTCCTGTCAGGCTGTCGGTCACCTCTGGGAGTAGGACGATCCTCCTGTCAGGCTCCCGGTCGCCTCTGGGCGTGGGGCGAGTCTTCCTGTCAGGTTCCCCGTCGTCTCTGGGAGTGGGACGAGTCTTCCTGTCAGGCTCCCCGTCGTCTCTGGGAGTGGGACGATCCTCCTGTCAGGCTCCCGGTCGCCTCTGGGCGTGGGACGAGTCTTCCTGTCAGGCTCCCGGTCGTCTCTGGGTGTGGGACGAGTACGTTTGTCTGGTAACCGAGTCTTCCTGTCAGGCTCCCGGTCGTCTCTGGGCGTGGGACGAGTCTTCCTGTCAGGTTCCCCGTCGTCTCTGGGAGTGGGACGAGTCTTCCTGTCAGGCTCCCCGTCGTCTCTGGGAGTGGGACGAGTCTAACTGTCTTGCTCCCCGTCGTCTCTGGGAGTGGGACGAGTCTTCCTGTCAGGCTCCCCGTCGCCTCTGGGAGTGGGACGAGTCTTCCTGTCAGTCTCCCGGTCGCCTCTGGGAGTGGGACGAGTCTTCCTGTCAGGCTCCCGGTCGCCTCTGGGAGTGGGACGAGTCTTCCTGTCAAGCTCCCGGTCGTCTCTGGGTGTGGGGCGAGCCTTCCTGTCAGGTTACCGGTCGTCTCTGGGCGTGGGACGAGTCTTCCTGTCAGGCTCCCGGTCGTCTCTGGGCGTGGGACGCGTCTTCCTGTCGGGCTCCCGGTCGTCTCTGTGCGTGGGATGAGTAAGTTTGTCAGGCTCCCGGTCGTCTCTGGGCATGGGACGAGTACACTTGTCAGGCTCCCGGTCGTCTCTGGGCGTGGGACGAGTCTTCCTGTCAGGTTCCCCGTCGTCTCTGGGAGTGGGACGAGTCTTCCTGTCAGGCTCCCCGTCGTCTCTGGGAGTGGGACGAGTCTTCCTGTCAGGCTCCCGGTCGTCTCTGGGCGTGGGACGAGTCTTCCTGTCAGGCTCCCGGTCGTCTCTGTGCGTGGGATGAGTAAGTTTGTCAGGCTCCCGGTCGTCTCTGGGCATGGGACGAGTACACTTGTCAGGCTCCCGGTCGTCTCTGGGCGTGGGACAAGTACGCTTGTCAGGCTGCCGGTCGTCTCTGGGCGTGGGACGAGTAAGTTTGTCAGGCTCCCGGTCGTCTCTGGGCGTGGGACGAGTACACTTGTCAGGCTCCCGGTCGTCTCTGGGCGTGGGACAAGTACGCTTGTCAGGCTGCCGGTCGTCTCTGGGCGTGGGACGAGTACGTTTGTCTGGCACCCGAGTCTTCCTGTCAGGCTCCCGGTCGTCTCTGTATGTGGGACGAGTACGTTTGTCTGGCACCCAAGTCTCCCTGTCAGGCTCCCGGTCGTCTCTGGGAGTGGGACGAGTCTTCCTGTCAGACTCCCGGTCGTCTCTGGGTGTGGGACGAATCTTCCTGTCAGGCTCCCGGTCGTCTCTGGGTGTGGGACGAGTACGTTTGTCTGGCACCTGAGTGTTCTTGTCAGGCTCCCGGTCGTCTCTGGGAGTGGGGCGAGTCTTCCTGTCAGGCTCCCCGTCATCTCTGGGAGTGGGACGAGTCTTCCTGTCAGGCTCCCGGTCGTCTCTGGGCGTGGGGCGAGCCTTCCTGTCAGGTTGCCGGTCGTCTCTGGGCGTGGGACGAGTCTTCCTGTCTTGCTCCCGGTCGTCTCTGGGCGTGGGACGAGTCTTCCTGTCAGGCTCCCGGTCGTCTCTGGGCGTGGGACGCGTCTTTCTGTCAGGCTCCCGGTTGTCTCTGGGTGTGGGACGAATCTTCCTGTCAGGCTCCCGGTCGTCTCTGGCTGTGGGACGAGTACGTTTGTCTGGCACCTGAGTGTTCTTGTCAGGCTCCCGATCGTCTCTGGGAGTGGGGCGAGTCTTCCTGTCAGGCTCCCCGTCATCTCTGGGAGTGGGACGAGTCTTCCTGTCAGGCTCCCGGTCGTCTCTGGGAGTGGGACGAGTGTCTACATCTTCATCTGAAAGTACAAAAGTCTCTGTTGTGGTGGCAGCCGTAAATGAAGAGCTGACACTTATGTTTGGTCTGGCTGTAGAAAGTGATTGGACAAAACTCGTACTTTGAGCTGAGGTGCTTGTGGTTCCAACCACACTATCTGTTGCAGATAATGGAGAACTATAACTTGAAACTCTTATAAGGGCTTTAGTAATTCCTTTATCTTGAAGGAAAGAAGTACCGGTTGTGTTGGCACTAGTAGTTTTAAGGGCCAAGCTGACATTTGTGGTTGGAGTCTGTTTGTCTGTTGCAGTTGTCAGGGCAAAACTCATATGGAAAGCCAGGCTGCTTGTGGTTGGGGCAACATTAGGTGTTGTAGAAAAAGAACCACTTGTTCGAGTCTGTTTGGCTGTGGTAGGTTCTGAAGTAGTGCTTGCTTTTTGATTTGAGCTCAACGCGGTTGGCACTTCGACAAAATCTGTTGTCTGACCCACACCAGTTGTGGTTAAGCCTGGATCCATGCTCAGAATGGTAGTACCATTGGCTGTATCAGGAAATAAGGGTTTGCTAATAGTTTGTATTGTAATTGTAGTGTGAGATGTTTTGGTAATGTCCATAGTTGGTGTCAACCTAGTCATGGTCAGGGGAGCACTTGTGAGAGCTGACATGACACTTGTATTTGGAGTCTTTCTGGCCATGTAAGGTGATGGGGTAAAACTTGTACTTGGTGCTAACCAGCTCACAGTGGGGGTAACTCTAGCTGATGTAGAGGATGGAGCAAAACTTGTTGGCAAATTGACAGGCCACGTGGTCTGACCAACACTAGTTGTAGTAAAGACTGGAGCTGAGCTCATGCTGTGAGTAGCACTGACTGTAGTAGAAGATGGGGGTTTGCTAATGGTTTGAGTTTCCCTAGTTATAGAAGTTGGGTTAATGCTGATAATTGATTCCAAACTAGTCTTGATCAAGGCAGCAGTTGATGTGGTATGTGCTTCAGCGATTCTTAAAGTTGGAGCAAAGGTATTTACATCTGAGGAGGCACCAACAGTTGTAGGGGCCCACTTCACACTTGTGGTTGGAGTTTGTTTAGGTGTGGTAGTTGCTGGGGCAATGGTTGTTACTCCAAAGCTACTTATGGTGGAGATAGAACTATCTGTTGTAGAGAATAGAGTACGACGTGATGGAGCTGTTCTGGCAGAGGTAGGTTCTGAGGTGAAGCTTGTTTGAGCTGTACTCGATGCAATTGGCACTGGGACTTTACTGGCAGTCTGACCCACACCAGCTGTGGTTGAGCCTGGAGCTGTGTTCATAATGGTAGCAGTGACTGTAGTTGCAGAGGAGGCTTTACTTAGGGTTTGACTTGTACTACTTGTGGGAGGTGTTAGGGTGATTCTTATCGTTGGTGGCAATGTAGTAATGGTGGTGGTGACTCTAGAAGTTGTATGGGTTGAGGCGACACTTATCGGAGTCTTGGCTGTGGTAGGTGCCGGGCTAATGCTTGTAGTTGGTGCCGGGCTAATGCTTGTAGTCGGTGCCGGGCTGCTGATTGTCGGGGCAAAACTAGGTGTTGTAGAGGTTGGAGGAGATATTGTTGGAGCTGTTTTGCCTGTGGCAAGTTCTGCGGTGGAGCTTGTGATTTGTGCCTTACTGGATGTGGTGAAGGCTGAATCTGCACCTCCAGTTGTAGTAGGTGGTGTTGCTCTTATGGTTTGAATTGTACTAGTCTGATTCTGTGGTGCGGGTTTTGGTTAGAGGCATACTCGTCATGGTGGAGACAGGACTAGCTGTAGTATGAGGTGTAAGAGTGCTTTTGGTTACAGCGACACTCATTGTACTAGGTGCTTTGATGTCACTTGTGATAGATTTGGTAGGTGTTGGGGCGGTGGTCATAATGGCACAAGAATCTGTTGTGGTTATTGCACCAACACTCATGGTTGTAGCAGCACACAGTATGGGATCAGTTCCAGGATTTGTTGTTGTCACAGGGGCACAAGCAGCTCTGGTTGTGATAGGCACAGCACTCTTGGCCTGTGAGGAACCAGTGCATGTTGAGGTGCTCGGGGTGGCGGCAGGAGTTGTTGGGTTATTGTCACCAGTATATGGACCCTCGGGAATTTCATCGAAACCCCACAACTCAAAGATGTCATCTTCAGCATACATCATCTCAGTTTTTACTGTTTTGTCAGCATCAGGACATGGTTTTGGCTCAAGTGGCTCAGATATTGCCTCTTCTATTGTCCCAAAATCTCCACGGATCATGTTCCTTCAGAAATCTTGGGCGACGATTCCGGCTACTTTGTGTTACTGCAATGGAACAAGCTGCCAGCACCATGGACACTTCTCCAACTGAATCAACATAACTGATTTCAAAGATGGAATCCTGAAAAAACATTGACATGTAAACTGCTATTCAATCTTGCACAAAACCAATTACATTTCAAACCTTCCTTACCGTGTCTAGTGGTGTTGACATGTGCACTAACACAGCTTCTTGGGTGGCTGTTGTCTGGGCTCTTTCAGCGACATCACCTTTGCCGAGGTGTTTTACTCTCTTTAGTTTTGTTCCAAAAGGTAGTTTCACAGTGACACCTGTTAGTCTGCAGGTCACTGAAGGTGGTGCCAATTGCTCTAACATTTCCAGGGTCTTGCAAGTGGCCACACCAGTCCTGTTGGCCTGCAGCAGATGGTCGAAATAACGCAGTCTGAACCGGTGAAACCTTGTTCCATTGGAAATCTGCACACAACAGAACAAACACCATCACAGGGTGCATCTTCAGTTTAAAACTAGTGACGTTCTCTCTCAGCCTACAAAATTTTATCTTAAACTGTTTTAGTGCTGATAAATGGAACACTTGGGCTGTTAAGACATCAAATTGTGACTAATCTCAGCTTAGAGTCAACCTTCATTGCACTGAAGTATTTTGGTTAAATTTTTAAGTAATGGCTAAATCAATTGCTGGCCATAGTGTCATGGTTTGTGGATTTTATCCAAATGTGGCAGTGCAGTGTTTCCCCATAGATAAGCGCTACCTGGGTGGTCCACCCAAGTAAATTGTGACCCACCCAGGAAGATAAACCATTTTACCATTTGCAAGATACCATTTTACAAATTTCCGTATTTTTGACCTTGTATATTCTGACACCTCCGTGAAGTTGGCCCCCCATCCAACGCAAAATTTCGCAAAAATAGTCTCAATCGTTTGTGCTCCGTCAGTGCTGTAAAAATTTTCGTTTGTGCTGTTTTGGTTTTTAAAATATTAGACATTACGTTTTTGGTGATGATGTCATCAGCCCCCCCACATGCTCCAAATTTACCCAAAATAGTCTCAATCGTTTGTGCTCCGTTTGTGCTGTAAAAATTTTCGTTTGTGCTGTTTTGGTTTTTTAGATATAAAAGATTTATTTAAAAGGTCATTCTCCGGTCACTCAGCCCCCCCACATGCTGCAAATTTACCACAACTAGTCTCAATCGTTTGTGCTCCGTTTGTGCTGGTTTGTGCTGTAAAAATTTTCGTTTGTGCTGCTTCGGTTTTTAAAATATTAGACATTACATTTTTGGTGATGACGTTTTTCTTAGTACAGTTGAAGTAACAAGGTAAGATCCAAACGGATCCAAATTTAGTTAAGTTACCGATCGACTGTGTGTTTCCAACTTATATCAGACACAGCGGCTCACAAGAAGTGTGGACTGTAATACCAATTCCAAGGTAAATGTTTTTACTTGCTACTGTATATCATTATGTTAATAACAATAGCATGTCATACAATATGTTTGCTGTATCTCTGTGCTTATACATACATAAGCTTTGTATTATATGCATGTATGTAGAAATGTACCTCATGACTCAATGAATTAAGCCAAAATTATTTTACTTGTGAAACTGAATTAAAGTGTACTATCGAACATCCATTAACACAAATAATGGACCTTTAAAAACTTAAACACTTAAAAACACTGACAGGCCATGTTTGTCTTCAAACCAAAACTGCCACACAAAATAATACACTCCATTGAGCCTGACTTCCAGAAGAGCAGAAACAGCTTCTCCAAACAGGAGTAGGAAAACAAGGGTGTGTGGCATACAACAAAATACTTGAGATTAAATTTAAACAGTGCAATCAATCCTTTGTGTATAACACTGCATGTGGGCAGATTTTGTTTTTTTCTGACACTCCTGTCACTCCACTTCTCAGGTCATCATACATCTCCCAGACATATGGAGACCTCCTGCAGTAGGCTACATAATGTCCAAGACTAGCCTGCGTTAAGCCTCCTTTGAAAGCGATGACTGCCCTTAAAGTAAATCTCTCTCCCTGGAGCATCAGATTGGGGGGAAATTCACTCAATGGAAATTCTATGGAATTACTTCCCACGTCAGTGTCAATCCACAGAAGTTCTCCCAGACTGTAACTGTGAGACACTTTCCCTGCACAGAGCTCTTGTCCTGATGTAGAGTGTCTTGAATGCAAAGGGACACTGTGATGGACTTTGGACTGGCCTGAGGCAGGGGGACTCCAGAAGGTTAAGGCCTTCTTCCACTGCAGTCTGAAGATAAGCAATGCCAGAAGCCTGTAGTACAGCAACAGAAGTACAAACAAATGGTATTTGCCTTGTTGTTTGTGTGCTGAGACTGCAATACTGTGAGGAGCACTGCTTTGTGAAGTAAACACATGAATGTTTTGTCATTGATTTTTCAATGATAGTGGAGATGTGGCACTGTGTATCGATTTGGAGAGCACCAGCCTTCAGTTGGACAGGGTTGAATATTTCACTCAGCAGCTCTCACAGATGGATCTGCATGGCCACTCAGGACAAGGAGAGAGAGAGGAATTCCTCTTTCTCTTTTTGGGTGGAAGAGCTAGGCCTCTCCAGTTTTCAACAGAGTCTTCCTCTGTTGGATGGATGTTTGTGACAATGTCTTTGTGACTTCCCAGAACAGGAAGCATCCATTTCTGGTTTTACATCTACACTGCAAGTTATGTTTGATAGTTGATTGGATTCTTTGACAATCACTGTTGCAACAGCTGCATCTTCTTCACCCTTCTCTTTACTTTTTTGTTTTGCATAACAAATGTGCATGTTGCCTTCAATGAAGGACAAATGTCGAGCAATGAATCGATCCACCCGAATCGGCAAGTTTTCATGCTTGAAAAGACCACGTTTGATGTTTTTGAACTCTGCTTCAACATTGGCTGAACTTGCGATGATGTTGGTGCTTTGGAAGTGAGGGATCATTACCCCTGTCCAGAGTGGTAAGCTTGCAAGCCAGATTACATTGGGAATGATCTCAGGGAGGAAGCGCATATTATCACGATCTCCATTAGCCACGGCAAGTGACCTGCTTTCTTCACATATTTCTGTCACCCACTGCCGTAGGTCTGTCTGTGTTTGGTCACCCACCCACTGCGTTTGATCTGCTTTTTCCAGTTCCTCACCCTCTACATCTGGAATGATGACACACACTTCTGCAATTCGGGCTTTCAGGTATTTCTTGCACCTTTCTGATATGAGGGGGACTCCAGTGCTGTCATTGCCCTCTGCTTCACTGAGAGCCACAATAGTAATGCTGCGTAGTAGCTCTTTAGCATCGTCCATGGACTGTGACTTAAGAAGCTGTGCCATTGATCTCAAAGAAATCTTTAATGCGATGTGTTTTTTTCTTCAAGCAGTCCCACTGACAGATCATCTTGATGCAGTGTGCAACATCAACCCGGACAAAACAAGGTGGCACTTTTGCAGACTTACCAAGTAAGACGCCACAACACACATTGATGTAAGTCTTCAGATCAGGATGAGGAGTAAAAGCCTTGACCAAAGCTCCGAGCAAGGCCAGAGAAAAGTCACACACAACCTCTTTTGGAGTTGGTGCACCTGCACGTATCCATTCTGTCAGCCAATGTGTTATTGCATTAACATGTCTCTCTGACAACATTTGCACGACTGGGACACTTGAGCTCACGTTACCTGCCAGAACGCCCTGATATAAGAAGACATGGCCAGACATCCCGTTTGGTCTCTGTAGTTTCCTCACTACTGAGCCAGTTGCATCAAAACTCACAGTGGGGTTAGTAGAAGTCTTTGATAACGACTTGTACATATACATTTGTGTTTGACTCCAATAGTGACAGAAAAACTTGTCCAGTCCAATGTCTTTAATGCTACCACTGTGAGGTGCGCTGTATTTTAACATCTGCAGTGACAAAATAGGATCCTTGTCACCTAGTTCTAAGGCATTTCTCTCTTGCTTTGCTTTGCGCAGGGTGGCCAAATTAGGTAGATGGCTTGGCTCAGGATCTCCAAAATCCATCACCTTTGTTGCCTCCGATGCCCTCCACACATGGGGTTCCATTCTACCCTCACACAGTTCTTTGGATATCTGCTCACACAGGTTACCAGACATCGGACGCTTGGAACAGCCAGTGTGCAGGGAGTCATCTGTGTTTTTCATGAAGCACTTTAGCACCATTGGGCTGTTCATTTCAGGCTCTCTGTCACATTTAATGTGAATGTGGCCATGACACTCCTTACACTTGCCTCTGATTTCTATGTATCTCTCTGTGGCTGATGGATAGACCTTGGCTCTTTTAAAGGCAAATGTGCAGGGGCTTTTCACTTCCTGCCAAATGTGATGATTTATCACATCCAGATGCCAGGCTTCAAAATTGTGTATTCCCTTTTTTGTGTTTTAGAGATCTTGTTTTTGTATTGAACTGTTTCAGGCATAAATTCAATCCATTTCTGAAATGGAACTTCAAGATCGAAAGTCCAGCAATCTTTTGGTCTGGGGGAAAGGGACCCTGGCTCAAAATCAGTGTCATCACTACTGCCACTTGTTTCATCACTTTTATCACTTTCAAGAGTAAACCCTAAAGCAGTCCAGATGTTGTGTCTGTTTAATTTAACAAAAGTGTATAGAGCCTTTGCAGTGATCTTGTTCTCTAGTTGCTCTCTAAGTTCTGTCCAGATGCTTTGATTAGGAGTAGCTATGTTGCCATGTTTGACTATGGTCTCTTTTGATGAACACAGGACTGTGAAAATGGAATCCCTGTTTGTTAGAGTGATAAAATACTTATGTATATTTTGTGTTGAAGAATTGTCATTTTGCAGTTTAAAAGTATGTACAAGCACTACAGGTCTTAAGAGGAAACACATTGTCTCAAGCTTCAATGTTGTAAGTGATGGTTAAGCACAATGTTACAATAGCAGGATGTGTGCGACCAAGATATGCCCCAGGTCAGCACAATGAATTATTTGAGGAAATGTCATCGGTTGGTAATGTCTGTGCATTCAACTTGTGTGAATAAAAAGCAGTAACAGGGAAGTATCCGACAGAGTGCTGTGGGAGACTGACGCTGTAAAGTGCAGGCTCTGTCGGTACTCTCCTTGCTGCAAGAAATAAGCAAACGTTTGCTGTCTTTCTTGAGAGTGGTGAGTCCTTAGGTAAAGAACCCAACACTGTTGACTGCTGGTTTCTTGGGCATCTGGCATAAGCAAAACATAATTATTCACTTAAATAATCCTAACTCCAAAAATGTCATGTATAGTATAAACCTGTATTACTGTATTGTCCCAAATATAAGGACAATATAGTAATAATATGTTATATCTTATATTACTAACAATAGAGTAATGTTGATCCCTAAATGTGCAACATTCTAAAACTAACATGGGTCATATGTACAACTGTAATTAGCATTTAATTGCTAGTGATATAAGTGATACAAGTATTAGCAATGTGTTTTTTGTTCAATAAATATTGGAAATCTTAGCTCACTTGAATTCTGTACCGTTGTTCTTGAAGTTACCCTTACAAAAATTAATCTTTGTTTTAGTATTGTAAGAGTAGTAACCAAGTATCATAACTTTTATTATTTGGCATATTAATTACCGTTTGTACAACAGTTTTACTACAAATACCATGGTTAAACTATGGTTAGCAAGAACCATGGCTAATTTATGGTTACCAGAGTCCTGACAGGAACTAGCAAGAGAGATCATATTTCTCCTATATTGGCTTCTCTTCATTGGCTCCCTGTAAAATATGGAATAGAATTTAAAATCCTTCTTCTCACATACAAATCCCTTCATAATCAAGCTCCTTCATACCTTAAAGACCTCATAGTACCATATTATCCCAATAGACCACTTCGCTCTCAGAGTGCAGGCCTACTTGTGGTTCCCAGAGTTCTCAAAAGCAGAATGGGAGGCAGAGCCTTTAGCTATCAAGCTCCTCTCCTGTGGAACCAGCTCTCAGCCTGGGTTCAGGAGGCAGACACTCTCTGTACTTTTAAGGCTAGACTTAAAACCTTCCACTTTGACAAAGCATATAGTTAGGGCTGGCTTCAGGCAACCCTGAACCATCCCTTAGTTAGTTATGCTGCTATAGGCCTAGACTGCCCGAGGACCATCGGTGCACTGAGCTCCCCTACCCTAACCCCCCCCCCCCCTTCTCTCCCACCTCATGTATATTCCACCATTGAATGTTACTAACCTTGTGCTCTCTCTCTCCCCTAGTTTGTGCTCTCTCCCTCCCTCTCTCTCTCTCTCTCTCTCTCTGTACCTTCTGCAGGTGTCCCTGGTCCTGGAGCTGTTTATCGCTGATGTGCAGTTACTGGCCCCACCAACTTGCAGTGTCTATTTGTTGTTTATTGTTGCTGTTCTTTTCTCTCTGCTCTATCCACTCACCCCAACCGGTCGAGGCAGATGGCCGCCCAAACTGAGCCCGGTTCTGCTGGAGGTTTTTTTCTTCCGTTAAAGGGAGTTTTTTCCTCTCCACTGTCGCCAAGTGCTTGCTCATAAGGGAATTGTTGGGTTTTTAGTTTTAGTTTTTCTAAAGTACCTTGAGATGATTTGTATTGTGATTTGGCGCTATACAAATAAAATTGAATTGAATTGAATTGAATTACCACTGTTAAAACATTGTACTTACATTGGCCAGAAATTTGAGTTTGTAACTTTATCAACTTTTCCTCTACTAACTTGATTTTCACAACAGCATCTTGAAGAGGGCCACCTCGTGGTGGGAGTGATGGGTATCAGACGATACTCAAAAATAAGGTCAATCAGATGGGAGCAAAAGTGCTGAAGTTACATAAAGCTACAACTTGATGGCGCTCTCGCACAAATCTATTTTAAGTAAGACGGTGACAGAAAAAGAGTGACAGCAGATGAACATTGAGCTGCTTTTAATAAACACCACAACGACTACAAAAAATATTGATAAAGAGTTGTTCTATTAAAACATCACTAGAATCAAACAATTTGGTAAGAAAGTGAATAAGTGAGCAACCCAAAATAAAATGCTAAATAAAAGCAAAATAAAAAGCCGCACAAACGGAGCTTTGAGCAGCACAAACCGGCACAAACGGAGCACAAACGATTGAGACTATTTCGGGTGAGTTTGGAGCATGTAGGGGGGCTGATGACATCATCACCAAAAACGTAATGTCTAATATTTTAAAAACCAAAACAGCACAAACGAAAGTTTTTAAAGCACAAACCAGCACAAACGATTGAGACTAGTTGTGGTAAATTTGCAGCATGTGGGGGGGCTGAGTGACCGGAGAATGACCTTTAAATAAATCTTTTATATCTAAAAAACCAAAACAGCACAAACGAAAATTTTTACAGCACAAACCAGAAGTAGTGTATACTGGTTTATGCGGCGGGGGCTATTAAGGGGGGTCACTTTTTATGACCGTTATTTATGACAGTCATAAAGATAATAAACCATAAAATCGTCGTCACGCTCTCCACCCACCGGACGGCGCAATTCTCCTATTGGTCATGACGTTACTCGGGGGTTGTGTCAGTTACGGTGTATAAATGTTGGTGTATGTGGGTCATTCAGTATGATTTTATCTAAGTTCGACTTCGAGCAACCATGGGCAGCAGCGGAATCTCTAGTGACGTCGTTATCGGGCGGATGCGGCGGTGGGCGCGTCGACGGAAACGCTGACAACGCGCATGCGTCGTGTGACCTAGGTACGTGTCCCGCGATTATTCCTGATGCCCCCCGCAAACGCCGTAGAAGAGTATTGTCTGACGATGCTGCAGGCCTCCGCGTTTGGCTGTACGAGGGCTCGCTAGGGTACGTTTACGAGTTTAAATATAGTGAGGGGAGGGTCGTGTTTCTCGGGGAAAATGTGTGTACCGGGGAGCGGTGGGGTCATGGAGGGACACGGAGTATGACTGTGGAGGACTGGACGATATTTCGCACTGAGATATGTACCGATCTCAACCACCGAGGCGCTGAGAACGATACTTATGTCATACAGTGGGCCAGTCCTGACAGTCAGCAGTTATTCAGGGTATTTGCCAATCGTTTTGATGCGCACGCGTCAGATTTCATTCTGATAAAAGTGTGTGATGACAGAGAGCAAATCGTATCGCGGCGTAATCATACAGAGTGGGACATACACCCCTATCCGGTGTGGTTCGGCGACAATATCTCATGGTTTAAGGACTTCTATTTTATCCAGTGGGCCTGCAAGATGTGTTCGCCAAGATTGACAATGCAATCAGCGAGGACGAGGGTATCTCAGATGCTAGTGGGGTTAGGAGATGCTTGCTTTATGATGACATGGAATTTCCTGAGGAAATGTGTCTCTCGCCTGCTGAGCAAGGTGCAACCCAGAGCCTGTGAGACAGGACGGTAGGAATCTGCAGACCTATGCGGGGGTCAAGTGTGTGTGTGTGTGTGTGTGCGTGTGTGTGGTCAATAGTGTTTAACGCTGTATTTCATATTTCTAAAAAATAGAGATTGACGGGCCCATGACTCTGGAGGCGGAGCAGGAATTGTATCGCTGGATTCACCCAACATCAACGCCGCGCCCCAGAGATGAAGAGGAGTCAGCGGCCTTTGTAAAGATGATGGAGAATGGAGTGGTGCATTTGCTGTACAGAGCGCAATGCTGGATCGACCGGGAGAAATGGTGCCGGGCCTGCGAGGTTGACTGTCTGTCCCAGGAAAACCACGAGTGTCTTTACGGGTTCCCTGCAGAATTCATGGAGCGTCATTTTGACTTTGTTATGGAGAAAGTGTGGACGGCCCGATTCATTCCGGCTCTCTCAGCATACCTGCGCAAGAATGGCATGGTTGTTGAAAAGCCAGA
>NW_022872923.1:33305-41435 GCF_900324485.2 Mastacembelus armatus | reverse complement strand
GACTTAATCATGCTAATAAAATGTTTCATATGATTTTCAATAAGGTGTAGTAATGATGTCATTCGTTCCTTTGCAAAGGTGACGAAGATGTGCCGTTCTTCTCCGCACATCCCACCATCTGGCCCAAGTCACAGAGCTTCAGGGAAAGGCGACAAAGATAAGTGTATTTGTTGTGCACAGTTTGACATAGCTGTTGATGGTGACACACAAATCACATTTGGTAGCTCTGATGGAGAAGTAGTTGAAAGTCCTGTGGTTGGTAGTGATAGCCATTCAGTCAGTGTACCAAGTAGCGTTAGGGGGTCTTTTCACCAGGGTGCAAGGTTTTTTAGGTATAGAGGTGTTCAGTGTATGGCCATAGCTTTAGTTGCGTTAGCTAAACACACCGTTTCAAGTGTGTTTTCTTGGAAGCAAAACAATTTGGACAAGGTTTTGCTTCTTGGTGATGAGCTGTACACAGGGCTGCGTAAAGATGGCAAGATCAGAGGAGGACATAAGTATCTGTCTGTCACAAATTTACCTAAAAGAAAAAAGATTGATGGACAGCAGTTTGAATTTGTGTACGGCAACTGTGTTAGTGGTGATGTAAATGTGGTGGATAGTGCAGCCATAGATGAAGGTTTTCAGTTTAGCTTACACATTGGGCTGGAAGTAATTTTGGGAGAGTACAGCACATGTCTTCTTACGTTGTGTGGCAATACCTGTGCCATTATTGGTGATAGGGGACGTTATATGCTGTAGTTGATTCCCATTCCCGTAGTGCAACAGGAATGGTGGCTGCTGAAGGAAAGAGTGCAGTTGTGTATTTTCGTTGTTTCAGTGATCTCGAGAATCATGTTTGTCGATTAGCTGCATGCTTTGGTGGTTTCAGGAAGCCCTTTGAACTCCAAGGGGTTGTGGTGCGTCTGAGAGCACCTAATCGAATGAGGTCAACAGAAGGAGAAACAAAGTCTCCAAAACCTGCAGGCACACACACACAGAAAAAGATAAAAAAACCTAATATAGTTGAGACTAATTCCGATGTAGAATGTGTAGGCGAAATTGTAAATGAAATGCACTTTAAACCCCTTAGTGAAAGTGTTTGCCAGTCTTTGTGCAAACAGTTAAATGTAGAATTTGAAAAAATTAGCGTCAAAGTGCCTTCAAGCAATTGCTTATTAGGAGTCCCTTGTCAAAAGGAGAAAATTGTTTCAGACGGTAACTGTTTCTTTAGAGCCATCTCACAAGCTGTGAGTGGCACACAGAAAAACCATAGAAAAATTCGACTGGCCATTGTAAGAGAACTGGAAAATAATGGCCCACAATATCAAAACCTTTTGCGGCAAGGCTATTCTTCAGTCTCCGAGTATATTAGTAAAACTAACATGAAACGCGTTAATAGTTGGGCCACAGAAATTGAAATTCAGGCAACAGCAAATTCCTTAGGAGTCGATTTATTTACCTTTTTAAATGGCCATTGGATAAAATACAGTTGCTTCAGTAAGGTTTTAACAAGCCATGGCATCTATTTGGAAAACTGTAATGGAAATCACTACGAAGCAGTGGTGTGTGTAAAGAAACCTAATATTCATAGTTGTTATGGGTGCTGTCAAAGTAGTACTGAAGGATACAGCACCAGATCAAAAGCTGAACATACGAAATTATTTGCATGTAAGAGTGATTCAAATAAAACAGACAGAAGAAATATTTTGTCTCACTTCCTTACACATAAAAAAAGAATGAAAGTGAAATGTTCCTATGAAGAACACAAATTGACCATTAATGAAATTTTGCAAAAAAAATACAGAGAACACGCATGTCACAGAGAGAAAGTGAAAAATATGCTGAGAAACAAATACAGAAAACATGCGCTTCATAGAGAGAAAGTGAAGAATATGCTGAGAGACAAATAATTAATACAGAAAACATGCAGTTTATAGAGAGAAAGTGAAGAAAACATTGAGAGACAAATACCGACAACATGCAGTTTATAGAGAGAAATGTAAAGTAAAAAGCACAGAAAAATATAAGATTGATTTACAGCATAAAGTAAAGGTGAAGGCAGCAAGTGAAGAGAAATATAATTTGAATTTATTGCATAGACAAAAGGTTAAGGCTAAAAACAAACAGAAATTCCACACTAATCCTGACTTTAGAGATAAAGTCAAACAAGCTAACAAAGTAAAGAGAATGAAAGTACTAAAAAATGCAAAAAATATTGATTATGTTAGAGATCAATTCTTAGAAAAAGTTAAGGATGGTCCAGAATACATTTGTTCTGTGTGTTGTAGATTGTTTTTTAAAAAACAAGCTTTGCCCTGTAAGAGAGATGATTATAAATCAAGCCGTAAAATTTCATCCATTGCAGAGAGATGTATTTCAGAGAAATATTTACACAAATGCACTCCAGACTGTACAAGGCCATGTGAATTATTAGGCACACCCAGAGGCCAACTGTGGATTTGCTATACGTGTCATTTTAAGATCAGTAAAGGTCAAATGCCACCTGAATGTATAGCCAACAACTTGGAGTTAGATCCTATTCCCCCAGTGTTGTCCTGTTTAAACAGTTTGGAACAACATCTGGTTGCTCCAAGTATTCCATTTATGAAAATGTTGGCTTTACCTAAAGGTGGTCAAAATGGTGTTCATGGGCCTGTGACATGTGTCCCAGCTAATGTTGTTGAAACCACCAAGTTGCTGCCTCGCACTGATATGGAAGGGTCTTTATTACCTGTTAAATTGAAGCGCAAACTGACATACAAAGGTCATTATGAATATCAGTTTGTCGACTCTATGCATGTTAGACAGGCCCTGACCTATTTGAAACAGAACAATAAGTATTATAAAGACATTGACTTTAATGAAGAATGGGTAAATGTGTTCTGTCTGGAACAAGATGAGGGTCCAGATAAGGAAGATGAAGATAACGTTAAAAGTGAAGCAGGCGAGGATGTAGAAGATGAGCTTCTGCATGATAGACAGCAACATTGTATGTTTCAGGACACATGTCTCATGCCTGTTGACATAGGTCAAGAAGCACTGGATCAATATTTTGATGACATTCTAAATTTAGCTCCAGCTGAAGGGAACAATCCAGTAAAGTTGTTGTCTGATGAGGAAAATGAGGCTAAATGCTTCCCTGTGTTGTTCCCACAAGGTCACAATACTTTTCATACTCCAAGGCCAAACCATCTGACCTTGTCACGGTATTTTAACACCAGGATTTTACATGCCGATGGCAGATTTGCACAAAATGTTGAGTATATATTTTTTGCCCAGTACATGTCAGAAGTTGAACAGGTTGTTTCTAAAGTTTCAATTGCATCTAGGAAAGGGCAATCAGGATTTAAAATGCCAAAGCAATCTGGTAAAAACATAAAAGAATCACTTAAGGATTTGCTAGAGTTTGATGATGGTTACCGGTTTTTGAACCCAATAAGAGGCACACCAGCCTTCTGGCAAGCTGCACAGAAGGATTTGATTGCATGTGTCCGTCAGCTGGGAATACCCACGTGGTTCTGCTCTTTCAGTTCAGCAGACCTCAGATGGAGCAATCTCCTCAATACAGTTTTGAAACAAGAGGGGAGAACACAAACAGTTGACAATTTAGAGTGGGCAGAAAGATGTGACCTCTTAAGACGCAATCCGGTAACAGCAGCACGTATGTTTGATTTCCGCTGGCACTGCTTTTTGAGAGAGGTGCTCATGTCTCCAGCACAGCCAATCGGGAAAATTATAGATTACTTTTATCGGGTGGAATTTCAACAGCGGGGGTCACCGCATGTTCATTGCTTGTTTTGGATTGAAAACGCTCCCCAAATCGGTGTAGACACAGATGAAGAGGTAATTCAGTTTACTGACAAATATGTTACCTGTGAATTACCCACACAAGACCAGGAATTACTGGAAATTGTTACATCTGTGCAACGACATTCAAAGCGTCACTCCAAAACATGCAAAAAGAACAAAACAGTTTGCCGTTTTAATTTCCCCCGACCAGCTTCAATGCGCACGTTCATCAAGAAATTAGAACCAAAGCCAAAATGTCCAAAGTGTGTTGAAAAGGTTGAAGATGCAAAGTGCACTTGCCTGACTGTCCAGGTTGATTCGATGACTACAGAGCGTGCTGCATATATCATGACTGCTATAAAAGAAGCTCTTAATGACAAAAACAACCCCTGTGACAGTGTACAGAGTTTGTTTGCGTCAATAGGAATAACGCAGGCCATTTTTGAACATGCATACAAGCGTTTAGGAGGACACACACAAATTGTTTTAAAGAGAGAAGTCAATGAAGTTTGGGTGAATCAGTACAACAAACATTTATTGAAATGTTGGAATGCTAACATGGACATACAGTTTGTTGTAGATGCATGGGCTTGTATCGTGTATATTATTTCATATATTTCTAAGGCTGAGCGAGAGATGGGCCTGTTGCTAGGCAACGCCCAAAAAGAAGCCTCCAAGGGCAATGCAAGTGCTCAAGAGGCAATGAAAAAAATAGGCAGTGTTTACTTACATAATCGGGATGTTTCTTCTCAGGAAGCTGTGTATCGGCTAACAAACATGCATCTCAAGGAATGTTCGAGAAAGGTCGTATTTGTGCCAACAGGGGATAATATAATTAAAATGAGCAGACCTATTAGTGAGATCTCAGAAACAACATCATCAGATGACATGTGGATGACAAATATTATTGATCGCTATAAGAGCAGGCCAAATGATTCTGATTTTAACAACATGTGCATGGCCACATTTGCTTCTGAATACCGTGTTCTCACTAAAAACGAAAAATCCAGAAACCCTATTGAACTGCAAAATTCATTGGGTGCAATTACAAAAAGAACACGGACCAAACCAGCTGTGGTTCGATATGCACGGTTTTCAGAAACAAAAAATACAGAATTATTTCATCAAAGCATCCTGCAATTGTTTTTACCATACAGAGTAAATGAAGACCTTAAGCCATCAGAGTATGAAACTTTTGAGGAATTTTACGAAAATGGCTTTTTAAGTTTTGATGATGGGTCATTGCATGCAGTCAGATCAGTTGTTGACTCAAACAGATGTAGATTTGAAATTGAACCTGAAGACTTGGATGCGATCCAAGAGAAAATAGATTATGATGACCTTTTAGAAGATGCGTGGTGCTTGCTTTGCCCAGAGCAAGAAGTTGAGCGGTTAGAGTCTAAACAGGAGTTTAGAGAGCAACAACCGCAGGAGGATCACTCTGAGCAAGAGCAGGTACCAAATATTCCGGATTTGGCCACACGTAGTGAGGAAATTTGTCATTTAGAGAAATGTAATAACATGTCTCGAATCGAGGGGCTTGCCATTATGCGATCCTTAAATGAGCTACAGCTGTCCATTTTCTATAGAATACGGCAATGGTGTTTAGACAAAATATCAGGTCAAAACCCAGAGCCGTTACATGTGTTTATAACTGGCGGTGCAGGCACAGGGAAAAGTCATCTGATTAAAGCTATTCAGTATGAAGCAATTCGACTGCTCTCACCAACCTGCCGTAATCCAGACAACATCTGTGTCTTATTAACTGCACCGACAGGGATAGCAGCTTACAACTTAAATGCAGCTACTATCCACACTACATTTAACATTGGCAAAGATATTCGTCTCCCCTACATACCGCTGGGTGATGAAAAGCTAAATTCATTGAGGGCCAAATACATGGACCTCCAGATCTTAATAATTGATGAAATATCTATGGTTCACCATAAACTATTGGCTTATATTCATGGCAGGTTGCGTCAGATAAAGCAGTCAGGTGACTTTTCCCCATTTGGTAACATTAGTGTTATAGCTGTTGGAGATTTCTATCAGTTACCTCCAGTCCACGGTAAAGCTCTGTATGTTGATAATCTAGGTGTTAACTTTTGGACTCATATATTCAAAGTCGCAGAACTTACGACCATTATGAGACAAAAAGATAACACCTTTGCAGAGTTATTGAACCGGTTAAGGACACGTTGTAAAGGGACACCCATGCTTGAAACTGACATTAAACAACTAAAACAGTGTGAAACTGGCGAAGATTCTTCTGAGCTACACATTTTTCCTACAAATCAACAGGTATTTGCCCATAATCTTGAGCAACTCAAAAGCGTATGTCCTGATTATATAGAAATACAGGCACAAGATTTTGGTTTTGATAAAAAGACCGGAAAATTAAAAGAATTAGAGGGTCATCTTGGCAAAACTAAACATACAAATATGCTAGAATCTCTCCCAATTGGTATAAATGCTCGAGTTATGCTTTGTAAAAATGTAGATGTAGCTGATGGTCTAGTTAATGGGGTGTGTGGTACAGTTACACACATAGAACATCCAGAGGGAAAGCGGCTTCCTGTAGCAGTTTATGTTAAATTTGATGACAGTAAAGTGGGCACACAAAGAAGGAAGCGCACACATACCCCAGCAGACCTGACTGGTTCCACTCGTATAGAACCAGAAGAAGAATTGGCTAATAAGAGAGGTGAAAAGCGGCGTCAGTTTCCACTGAAATTAGCTTGGGCCTGTACAGTCCACAAAGTACAGGGTATAACAGTAGATAAAGCTGTGGTGTCCCTTAAAAAGGTTTTTGCTGCAGGTCAGGCGTATGTGGCCTTAAGTCGAGTTAGGAGTTTAGAAGGACTGGTTATTCAGGACTTCAAGGAAAAGGCCATATACTGCAATGATAATATTCAAATTGCAATGCAGAACATGCCTCCCTTCATGGTTGAAAGTTTATCCTTGCACAAACATGATAAACATGTTTTCACTGTATTTTTAATTAATGTGCAAGGATTAGCTAGACATGTTTCAGATTTGGCCTCATGTGTACAGCATTTGCAGCCTAACTGCATTGCTGTTGCTGAGACATGGTTAAATACAGAGTCATCTATTCAAACAGTCCAAATTGAACATTTCAGATTCCATAGTCGACCCCAAAATTCGTCCTATCAGAGCAGCACCCATCCAGCTCTGATTTTGCTGCAGAGCCAGCAGCATGGTGGAGTTGGTATGTACTGTGATGAAAACGTAAGCTATGAGGTCACAGTACCAGACTTTGATTTGGAATGTTTAGTCTATTCTGTTGTTAAACACAAAATATTAGTTGCAGTTATTTACCGTCCACCATCTTACCCCATGTCTCTGTTTAAATATAATTTGGAAAGGTTATTGAATTGGCTTCATGTACACAGTGAAACTGTAGCTGTGATGGGAGACTTTAATGATGACATACTGAAATCTTCATCTGTTTGTAAGATGATGATTGAAAAAGGATACGTTCAATATGTCACATCTCCCACAACAGAGAGGGGGACGTTGATTGATCACATCTATGTCAAATCCACACAGTTTGACACAGAATGTGTTGTGGTCCCAACCTACTTTAGTGACCATGAAGGGATTTTATGTTCTTTTAAATTAAATGACCATTAGCTTTCTGAGTGTCAACTATGATAACTGGTCCTTCTGGTTAGAATAGGGAGTGGACCACCTGGATTGACTTGTTCATTCCTTCCATTGGCTCACTCACTTTTTTAAATTTTATAAATTTAAAAAATTTGTCAGGACCTAGTTATGTGGGTTCTGACATAGCTTTTAAAGTTCCCTCAAGTCCAGCCTGCTCCAGACGATACCAGAGGAGAAGTGTGGTGTTGTGCACTTAGTAGCTATGTAGCATAAACTATTTTTGCAACCTTTACCAATTACCTGCAGTGGAAAGCTGTAGCTCAAACATCTTCTGGTTAGAATAGGGACTCTGTGTTATGCAAACAATGTGCAACTTTTCAGTTTTAGTCAGGATTTTAATCAGGCATTTATTTATGTAACTTCCCATTTATGAATTTATTTGACATAATTTTATAGTTTTATGATTGCTTCTATTTATACATTTATCTATTTATTTATTTATTGATGTCTGTATCTATGTATATATCTATGTATGTCTATATCTCTATCTATCTATCTATCTATCATCTATCTATCTATGTCTGTTTGTATCTATGTATATATCTATGTATCTATCTATCTATCTGTCTGTTTATCTATGTATCTATCTATCTATCTATCATCTATCTATCTATCTGTCTGTTTATCTATGTATATATCTATCTATCTATCTCTATCTGTCTATCTATGTAT
>NW_022872923.1:0-33280 GCF_900324485.2 Mastacembelus armatus | reverse complement strand
AACAAAACTCCACCGAACAACAAAACAAACCGAGCTCATAGGGGCAATAAGTGGGTCTTCGTCTTAGGATTGATTCGGGCTAAGGTTTTGAAAAGCACCCCATCGTCTGCCATAGCATAGATTACACGAGGCATAGGGAAAATGGAGCCCAGCAGACTGCATGAGACAGCAGAGACATGCAAGACCAACACGTTAGTCAAGCACCCCAAATACAACACACACATACAGCTACAGTCACATCATCAAAGCTTCACAGCACGATCAAAGTCAATGAGTGTCTTTCTTTCCTGCTGGTAACAATTCCATCATCATATTCCTCATTTTTTATTCATTACCTGAAGTCAAATGAATGAGACACCTACTGCTCAGAGGAGAATTACACGTCACTGATGCCTTTTTTTACCCACTGGGACCATTGAGGACACCCCATGTCTTTAATAATACTAAATTTATAAACTTTTGATTTGATTTCCCAGAAGCTTGTATGTTCCTTTTAAACATATAAAAGCAGGGAAATGTGAATTAAAGTAGTTTCACAGATGATAAAAATGTGAAAGCAACTAGCTGCATTGCAGAACCATTTGGAAAAGTAACAGCATATGCACTGATTCCAGGAAAAATGAATTGATTCAGAACTTAAGTGGAAAGTAACGTCATCCACCAGTGTTTGCCTATAGAAACCTGAACAGGAACTTGTAAAACTTACCCTCAGGAAAGAAAGACATAATTAAGTCACACCAATATACAAACAAGCCTTTTCATATGATGCTTTAATTATAAACAGTATATTATAAGGTTCATGCAGGTATCTCATAAAAAAGAGAATTATGTGTAGAGCCCATTACAACAGAAATCAATCCCATAACAAGACATAGATGTAGATCTGGTCATAATTTTGACCAGATCTCAGATATCCCATTAATCACTTGCACATCAATCAGAAATTAAACCTAAATGCTTCCATCTACCATAACTATTGATTTCTTTACAACTTATCTTACAAAAGCAAATCCAGTGGTTACCTGGTAGACAGGGCACACAGTGAACCCACAGCGACCACATATTTGGCAGGGCCCCACTCCACATACTCAAAGGCCATGGGCAGAGGGCTCTTCTCATCCAACAGGTAGTAGGGCATCATCAGAGTGAGTGCAGCTGACACGCCAAAGTACGCCAGGAAACACACGGTCAGAGACACCACAATGCCGATGGGAATGGCTCTCTGAGGGTTCATCACCTCCTCGCCTGTTACACACGTAGAGGTATTATTACATTTTTCTGATGAAGCTATTAAATCACATATCATAACAGATCATAACATGTCAGCGTCTCACCTGTTGTTGCAATGCAGTCAAATCCAACAAATGCATAAAAGCAGGTGGCAGCTCCAGCTAATGTCCCACTGAAGCCGTAGGGCATAAAACCTCCAACTCCATAATCACTGCTCACGTTGGCCGTCACTGACAAGTTCCTGAAACATGTCATTTTATAACAGCACTAGAACCGATGACAATGACACTGAAAGTCATGCTGTTCATTAAATAAGAAATATGTGTCCAATTTGTAAATTCAGTAGTAGTACCAAAATGTGTGAGTATTATTAACCAGAGTTTACCTGTTTTACTGTTCCTGTGATGTTTGGTGTTAACCTCTATTTTACTGGCTTTATTAATCAGATTAGGGTGGCTGTTGCTCAGGTGGTAGAGCAGGTCAGCCATGAACCAAAGGGTTGGTGGTGTGACCTCTGGCTTCACTAGTCCACTTGTTGAAGCATCCTTGGGCAAGACACTGAACCCCAAGACACTGAACTTTTCTACCAGTGTAAGAGTGTGTGAGTGATTGTTTGAGTGAATGGGCAAAATAGTGTAAAAGCGCTTTGAGTGCACTTGAGTGTAGAAAAGAGCTATACAAGTATAAGACCACCTACCATTTTTGGGTGTGTACCACATACTACGTGCAGACTATGCAATTAGGATATTAACAGTTACCTTGTAACTATGGTGATATTTATGAGGGATTCTTCAGCTATCTTCCAGTTGTGTACGTCTCCTTTGACAAAGCCGGAGATGATGACGAACAAGAGTACAAGCACGTTGACTGAGGTGAAGACCTTATTGACCCAGGCCGACTCTTTCACTCCAAATGACAGGAGTCCTGAAGGAGCACAAAGACATCAGAGGGCAGTACAGTGCTGTAAATGTAACTCACCAGCTTATGAACCCAAGTGATTGTGCAACATGAGAAGTATGGGGGAGGGTTACCAAAGCTAATAAGATTTCTCCTAAGAGTTACTGTAATAACGGGGTTTACTGCATTAGAATAACATGTTTTCAGGATGCTTCAGTGTTTACTTTAATGTACAGTGTTAAAAATGTAGTCAGACATAACATTATGACCACCTGTCTAATAGTGTGTACACGGGAGTTGTAATGTCACCACTATAATTGCTGAATGTTTCTCTTCATAGATACCAATGTACAAAGATTGAAAGAAAATGAAAAGGATGAAAGTTTAACCTGCAGTATGTCATCAGTGAGTCTGTCACTCTGATCCTTGTACCTGTGTGTTTTTCCTGCTTCAGACACATCAACTTCAGGGACTAAATGTTCACTAGCTGTCTAATGTGCCCCACCCACTGTAATGAGATAATCCATGCTATTCGTTTTACCTGCCAGTGGTTACAGTGTTATAACTGATTGGTGTCTATCTGTAAGCAAATTGAATGCAACTTTTAAATAGTCTGTTAAACATCAGTAACAAAGTTACAAACCTCTATGTACCTCTTAGTTCTCACCAAAAGATTTTTGATTTTGATTTTTTTTTTTTTTTTTTTTTTTTTAGTTGGTTGTTTGTTTTAGATAGTTTAATCAATTGGACAGCATGGTGGGTGAGTGGTTTGCACTGCTGCCTCACATCAAAAAGGTTCCTGGTTTGAAACCCATCAGGGGCCTTTCTTTGTGGAGTTTGCATGTTCTCCCTGTGCTTGTGTGGGTTTTCTCCAGGTACTCTGGTTTCCTCCCACAGTCCAAAAACATGTACAGTGGGTACAGAAAGTATTCAGACCCCTTTAAATTTTTCACTCTTTGTGTCATTGCAGCCATTTGCCAAAATCAAAACAGTTCATTTTATTTCTCATTAATGTACACTCAGCACCCCATCTTGACAGAAAAAAACAGAAATGTAGAAATTTTTGCAAATTTATTAAAAAAGAAAAACTGAAATATCACATGGTCATAAGTATTCAGACCCTTTGCAGTGACACTCATATTTAACTCACATGCTGTCCATTTCTTCTGATCCTCCTTGAGATGGTTCTGCTCCTTCATTGGAGTCCAGCTGTGTTTAATTAAACTGATTGGACTTGATTAGGAAAGGCACACACCTGTCTATATAAGACCTTACAGCTCACAGTGCATGTCAGAGCAAATGAGAATCATGAGGTCGAAGGAACTGCCCAAGGAGCTCAGAGACAGAATTGTGGCAAGGCACAGATCTGGCCAAGGTTACAAAAGAATTTCTGCAGCACTCAAGATTCCTAAGAGTACAGTGGCCTCCATAATCCTCAAATGGAAAAAGTTTGGGACGACCAGAACTCTTCCTAGACCTGGCCGTCCAACCAAACTGAGCAATCGTGGGAGAAGAGTCTTGGTGAGAGAGGTAAAGAAGAACCCAAAGATCACTGTGGCTGAGCTCCAGAGATGCAGTAGGGAGATGGGAGAAAGTTCCACAAAGTCAACTATCACTGCAGCCCTCCACCAGTCGGGGCTTTATGGCAGAGTGGCCCGACGGAAGCCTCTCCTCAGTGCAAGACACATGAAAGCCTGCATAGAGTTTGCCAAAAAACACATAAAGGACTCCCAGACTATGAGAAATAAGATTCTCTGGTCTGATGAGACCAAGATTGAACTTTTTGGCGTTAATTCTAAGCGGTATGTGTGGAGAAAACCAGGCACTGCTCATCACCTGCCCAATACAATCCCTACAGTGAAACATGGTGGTGGGAGCATCATGTTGTGGGGGTGTTTTTCTGCTGCAGGGACAGGACAACTGGTTGCAATTGAAGGAAAGATGAATGCGGCCAAGTACAGAGATATCCTGGAAGAAAACCTCTTCCAGAGTGCTCAGAACCTCAGACTGGGCCGAAGGTTCACCTTTCAACAGGACAATGACCCTAAGCACACAGCTAAAATAACAAAGCAGTGGCTTCGGAACAACTCTGTGACCGTTCTTGACTGGCCCCGCCAGAGCCCTGACCTAAACCCAATTTGAGCATCTCTGGAGAGACCTGAAAATGGCTGTCCACCAACGTTCACCATCCAACCTGACAGAACTGGAGAGGATCTGCAAGGAAGAATGGCAGAGGATCCCCAAATTCAGGTGTGAAAAACTTGTTGCATCATTCTCAAGAAGACTCATGGCTGTACTAGCTCAAAAGGGTGCTTCTACTCAATACTGAGCACAGGGTCTGAATACTTATGACCATATGATATTTCAGTTTTTCTTTTTTAATAAATTTGCAAAAATTTCTACATTTCTGGTTTTTTCTGTCAAGATGGGGTGCTGAGTGTACATTAATGAGAAATAAAATGAACTTTTTTGATTTTGGCAAATGGCTGCAATGACACAAAGAGTGAAAAATTTAAAGGGGTCTGAATACTTTCCGTACCCACTGTACATGTCAGTGTAAGGTTGCATACAACATGAACACTCTAAAGCAGTAGAAACAGTTGAAACAGTAAATTTTCATCCACTGGTGATTGCCCTTAATTTCATTTTATACTTTATTTTGTTATTAATGTAACAGCTGTGTTTGATAGGACTTCGCAACAGGGAAAATACTGTAGGTGATAAGGTAGACAACTGTGCTCACACTACAGGTTAGGGTCTAAATGGAGCAAAGTCATTAGCTTTATGGCTGATATGTGTCCTACACATTGAGCCATATCTGCACACAAACAGCTCGAACTCCAATAACTTAACAGTAAAACTCCAGCTTGGCCTGGTGAATGTGGACGTCTTCTCCTGTGAACCTGTCCCTGCAGACAGCTTTGACACGGGTTCTAAAAAGAGATCACATTAACACATTAGAGCAGAACTGAGCCTAAGAAATTAAAACACATCTTACACTTATACATGTCTGAACACACTTGTAGTTACAGAATTTGGTTGAAATTGTTTTGGTATTTACTAAAGTCAGTGCAGAACTGCCTGTATAGTGTTCATTTACAGCTGACCACACAGACATCACTCCCTGTAGAATCCTTCTGAGTCCTATATATAATAATCTATGTAGTCAGGGTATTAACAAGAACAACTAATTAACAGAAGTAATTAATTATACTGTTAAAATTAATTATACTGTTAAAATCAAATAAATCCAGTCACAAACCACATTTTGTCCTCCAAACACTCTCTTCTTCCATCTGTTTATAAGAGTTTTTACAGTTCGCTTTTCCTGTGCTCATTTCTTATAAATCCTAAATTCACTCGGTAAGCTCCGTGTTTAGAGCAGCTGTGTCCTCATCGCTGCATCAGAGGGAAAGGAAGCGGATGCAATGCATTTTGGGACTTGTAGTGCGGTTAAATTACTCGGCGTCCGAGCTAACTTCAAGTATTACAAAAATATTGCTCAAACCTACATCTAATAACGCAGATTATTTGAGGGACATTGCATCGAACGTGTCCCGTAACGAGAGATGGTTACAAAGGCTGTAAAGAAACGTTTTACCAAGCGGGATCAAGCTAATAGCTACCGACTAGCTTGCTGAACGTAGCCCCTGTTTAACACAGCTCAAATGAACTGCTGCTTTCATTTATGAAGTCTGGAAATGTAGTTGCCACTATGAGACATGTAATCAACCTTGGCAAAACTCATTTACCTGTCAAGAACTTCCGGTCATAAGGGCGCCTTATTGAGACAGGACAAGATCCCAGCAGCACATAAAAGCATCCAGACAGAGTAGTCCTGAGATAAACACTGTGTTTGGTTAAAAAGACAGACATTTCTCTACTATACAACGATCTGCCATTTCAGTCTTCCCTCCTGTCGTCTCCTCATAAAGCGCACGACAGAGAGACTGGCCCTGCCCACTGTCAATCAAGCCCCAAACTGCTCTAAGACCCGCCTGTTGCTGTCCGATTGGCTGTCTCGCTTCCTGTTTGTCTGACTAGACTTTATTAGTTATGGGTAATTAGTAGATTATAAATAATACGCAATACAATTATTAATACTGTACATATAGTACAATTTCAAAGATTATATTTGTAATTGGTCTGCATTGTTTTAGTGATTGTGGACACTGCTGGTTTTTTGCATTTTGGCACAGCACAATTTTAACCAACTGCTATTCATTTCCAATGGGAATTTTAGAAAATATACCGTTTTTGCACGTACTTTAACGAACTTGTCCTAGGGCTTTTGGCCAAATGACCTCATTCTTGGTCAACATCACCTACAGATGTGGAGCATCAAGAGTTATCCAAATGATTTTGATAACTTTTACGTTTTTTCCTGTACCACAGCCAGGGCTTTGGCCTCCGCTTTGTGCCTCACTCATGGAAAAATTGTATTGAGATCAAAAAATGTACTTTGTCACATATGAATGATATTTGGCACAAAAATCCTTTAGGACGTCCTGATCAAAAAGGTCAATCAGACCCATGCCTTATTTTCAATGGTGTTGCCTTGGCAATGACCGAAACACACCATATATTTTCAATGAGAATTCTGTCTAATGGGACACAAAATGGCTGTCATGTTTTCAGGTTGTAAAAATGGATCCCACTGAAATCACTGGCTACACAGTTTGACTTCGGCACCAGGGGCTGGTCACGGGCTGGGCTGTAATGGACGGACACGGGTGGATACAGGGGAACGCGGCGGGTCACGGCGGGTCGCGAACGGCGAGGGCCGTTCATCGCCGCTTGCGGCTATATTTCTTTTTATTCTTCTGCGTAAAAACCTCAACTTTGACCCCCTCAAAATATTCGAAAACTCACGAAAATTTGCCCAAAATTCAGGATCATGAAAAAATTTTGTTTTTTAATACTTTTGTAAACAACCTCAAAACAATGGCTCTACAGCGCCCCCTACAAAAGTGACATTGCGCCAATAGGGGCCCGACCAACACTTTTTTAATCGCACAGCCACCAAATCCGGTACACATGTTCTTCGTGTCAAGGCAAGCAAAAAACCATATGACGGCGATGCTGCACAGCAAACAGGAAGTCCGCCATATTGGACTGAAATTTGAAAATTGCGATCTCGCCATTTTTGCACACTTCGAACTTTAACAAACTCGTCCTAGGGGTTTTGACCGAATGAGCTGTGGTTTGGTCAAAATCATCGAAAGATGAGGGGGGTCAAAAGTTATCCAAATTATTTTGCTAACTTTCACGGTTTTCCCTTGACGCCGCCGACCATGTGACCTACGATTTTTGCCCCGCCCTCAAACTTTCAAATTGTTATAACTTCCACACGCATCGTCGGATTTGAATGGGATCAATTGATGAATTGTAGTCCCCATGGGCCTGAACCCATGTGATAGAACAAAATCACGATTGGTGCAATAGCGCCCCCCTACAGATTGAATCAAATATTTGTATGGAGAGCCAAAAATTTAGTTTTTCCAAAATGTACCAAATTTGGCACAAAATTCCATTAGGCCATCCCGATCAGAAAAGCCAAACAGACCCATGCCCTATTTTTGTTGTACTTTAACGAACCTGTCCTAGGGCTTTTGGCCAAATGAGCTGATTCTTTGTCTGATTCACCTAGAGATGTGGAACGTCAAAAGTTATCCAAATTATTTTGATAACTTTTACGGTTTTCCGGTACCGCAGCCAGAGAGTTGGCGTCCGCTCTTTCACTCGTTTATGTCCAATTTGAATGGAGACCAAAAAATTTAGTTTGTCAGACTTGAATATAATTTGGCACAAAATTCCTTTAGGGGATACCGATCAAAAAAGCCAATCAGACCTATGCCCTATTTTCAAAGGTGTTGCCGTGGCGATGACCGAAAGCCTCCATTCATTTCCAATGAGAATTTTACAAAATGTACCATTTTTGCACACGACTTACTTAACCAAACTCATCCTAGTGCTTTTGGCTGAATGACCTCACTTAGAGATGTGGAGCATCAAGAGATCCAAATTATTTTGATAACTGTTATGGCTTTCCAGTACCGCAGCCAGGGAGTTGGCTCTGCTTTCTCCCTCGCATATGGACAATTTGTATTGAGACCAAAACATTTACTTTGTCACACTTGAATATAAATTTGCACAATAATCCTTTAGCATATACTCATCAGAAAAGTCAATCAGACCCATGCCCTATTTTCGACGGTTTTGCCGTGGCGATGATGAACACCTGCCATTCATTTCCAATGGGAATTTTACAAAATGTACCGTTTTTGCACGTCATACTTTAACAAACTTGTCCTAGGGCTTTTGGCCAAATGACCTCATTCTTGGTCAACATCACCTAGAGATGCGGAACATCAAAAGTTATCCAAATTATTTTGATAACTTTTACGGTTTTCCGGTACCGCAGCCAGAGAGTTGGCGTCCGCTCTTTCGCTCGTTTATGACCAAACTGAATGAAGACCAAAAAATTTACTTTGTCACACTTGAATATAATTTGGCACAAAAATCCTTTAGGGGATCCTGATCAAAAAAGCCAATTACACCCATGCCCCATTTTCAATGGTGTTGCCATGGCGATGCCCGAAATCCGCCATTCCTTTCTAATGGGAATTTTACAAAATTCTGTTACAAAATACTGTTTTTGCATGTCGTACTTTAACCAACTCCTCCTAGGGCTTTTGGCTGAATGACCTTACCTAGAAAAGTGGAGCATCAAGAGGTATAAAATTATTTTGATAACTTTTCGGGTTTTCCGATACCGCAGCCAGGGAGTTGGCATCCCCTTTGTGTCTCGTTTAAGGACAATTTGTATTGAGACCAAAAAATTTTGTTTGTCACACTGGAATGTAATTTGGCACAAAATTCCTTTAGGGCATCCCGATTAAAAAAAGTCAATGACACCCATGTCTTATTTTCAACATTGTTGCTTTGGTGATGACCCAAACCCACCATATAGTTTCAATGAGAATTCCATACAATGTAACTCTATGGTGACTCAGATTGATGTCATGTTTTCAGGCTTTTTAAAGGGCTCACACTGAAATAATTGGCTACAGGTCATGGTGGTTTGCACTGGGTCACGGGGGTGTTCAGGTTTTGCCAAAAAATCCTTTAGGACAAATTGATCAAAAAAAAGTCAGAGACCCATGCCCAATATGGAAACCCTCCATATTATTTCAATTGGAATTTCATTACAACACTGTGGTGGCACAGAATGGTGTCATGTTTTTCAGGCTTTTTAAAGGGTACCGTCTGAAAACCACAGCTGGGGCCAGTAAGAGGAAGAGATATGAGTACTTCCCACCAAAGGACTGTGAAACACATTCTGTGTGCTGCAAATGCTAAAAATATACCTGTAAACTCCATGCACACACACTTGCTTAATGCCCTACATGTGCTCATTGATTATCTTGTTCCTGCAATGTATTGAGATTGTGTGTGTTTAGGGAGTGGCCTGCATTATTCGCTTATTCTCCTGTAGTGGTTCTGGTTGCTCTCTCAGATTTCCTTGTTCATTTATGTTGTTCACAATTGACTATTATTCAAAGTGCCTTTAGAAAATGGCACTTCTGTATGGTTTCTGCACATTTGTGATACTTTTTTGGGCTATACAGTTATTATTTATTGATAAAAAAAAATATTGTCACTTATATATATATGTATATATATGTAAAACATATATCATGTCACTCTATCATGTCTACTGAATGAATGCAGTAATTCTGCATTGTAAAAAGGCAAAACTGATGTTCACAGTTTCTGATGAATGACAGGTTGTTTCTTCATGCAAAATAGATTTGGAATTTTAAATGAAATTAAATTGCTTTATTTTGAATCTGTAGTGCGGGTGGATCAATTTTGACCTGGAGGACAAGGGGTGTGATACACAATGTGAAGACATTAACAGGAGGGATATATATATATATATATATATATATATATATATATATCCCTGTATATAAAATTAAAAGAAATTTCCCTTCTCACCCTTATGGGTGGTGTGTGTGTGTTGGGACCTCCAGCCCATACTCGGCACAGATGTTCCTGTACACTATTCCGGTCACTTGGTTATGGCGTTCCATGTACGCTCTGCCTGCTAGCATCTTACAATCTGCTGTTATGTGCTGGATTGTCTCAGGGGCATCTTTGCACAGCCTGTACCTCCTCTTTGGTCTTCCTCTAGGCCTCCTTCCTGGCAGCTCTAACCTCAGCATCCTTTTACCAATGTATTCACTGTCCCTCTTCTGAACATGTCCAAACCATCTCAATCTGGCTTCCCTAGCTTTTTCTCCAAAACATCTAACATGAGCTGTCCCTCTGATGTACTCATTCCTGATCCTATCCATCCTTGTCACTCCCAGAGAGAACCTCAACATCTTCAGCTCTGCTACCTCCAGCTCTGCCTCCTGTCTTTGTCTCAGTGCCACTGTCTCTAAACCAGACATCTTAAGAATTATTTATTGCATTTATCATTAATGGTCTGATTTTTTTGGAATTTATTCATCTAAATGCCCTTAAATTATTTGCATGAACATTAACAGCTCCAGAGTCAGGTCTTGGCCAAAAGCTAAGTCAAGTAAAGTTTATGCATAGTCTTTTCATAAACCAGTTTTTGGCCAACAAAAATGACTTGAGCATGTACTATCCTTGTTATGGTTTACATGGGCACTTTGATGACTTAGCTGACTAAAGCACTGTATAGTTATTTGTTACAAAGCTTGAATTACATTTACATTACTCTTATAACCAAAAAACATTCTTCCAAAGACAACCTATTTCTTAAGTAAGAATTTATTGAAAATCATGCAGAATATAACACAGATAAGCTTTCCCAAGTTTGCAGATCAACAATAATTACATTTATTAAATATCAACATCATGT
This sequence comes from Mastacembelus armatus, assembly GCF_900324485.2. NCBI lineage: Eukaryota > Metazoa > Chordata > Actinopteri > Synbranchiformes > Mastacembelidae > Mastacembelus > Mastacembelus armatus. The sequence goes on along the minus strand of NW_022872923.1, from coordinate 22,254 downwards.
TGACTTAGCATTTTTCAAGATTCAGACTTCATTATCATAGCATATACAAAAACACATTTACCTGTACAATGAAATTCTTTGCTCTGCACAATGCCATAAATAAGTAAAAACTATATTAATAAATAAAAAGGTACAAACTACAGGGTGTAACAATAGAAATAGGAAACATAGAAACATGATTTACGTACATGTGCTAGGTAGTGTTCACATTAGCCAACAATGAAGGTGGAATTGGATATGTCATTTCTTAAACAAACACTATGTAACTGTAACCAATGTGCATGTTGTGAAGGAATCAATCAGCAACTACACTGTTGCAGGGTGTCCGCGGATCCTTAAAAAGTCTTAAATTCCATATTATAAAACTAAGGCCTTAATTAGCATTAAAATGTCTTAAATTCACGTTTCAAAGGTCTTAAAATGAAATCTAACAGACCCATAAAGATCTTGAAATCAATTTGAAATCCTTTCGCGTATTTGTTACGCAGAACGAAATAGGTGGAACCAACTAAAATACGCGTTTGAGGGGAGTTTATTTAACACATTCTTTCCGGCAGCTGCGTGAACTGCGGGAAAGTTTCTGCATTAGTCTTTTACCATAGGTAAATGTAAATTTAATGACAATTGGTTACAAAACCCTAATTTTGAGAATAAACATCTTGAAAATACAGTGGTCTTCATGGTACTGTATGTGTCAGTATATGGGTTATGTGTTTTTTCACAGGTCTGATATATATTTGTGGTGGTACCCAGAAGAACGGCAGGGCATTGCCTGGCGGGACAAAAGTGGTCTATGGCATACCACAGCAAATCCATGGGAATTTGAAGAATATGATTATTTATTGGATATTTCTATATTTCCACATAATATGTTTAACAGATCCAGCCACAGAATCCTCCCCTCCCTCTATTCATATGGAAAGAGTAAGACTAAGTTTAACAAAAAATTAACGTGGTGTGTGCAAAGATGGCAGCCTTTAAGATGAAAATATTAAGGCTTCATTGCGTTTACCTGCATTTTTGTCATTTTCCTTCCTTTATCGGGCAAGGGACCATATTTGGTAACTTTAGTGGGTGCACAAAACAGCACCCTCACCCCTCACTGAGATGTACTGGAACTGCATGATCTCTTTCAGCCCGTCATCAAAGATGAGACTACATCACAAGACAATGTTTTGACATCTGACCAATCAGTGGTGGTTGAGAGCATTTCAAAAGTGGTTCTGCACCTCTAACAGGTCCTACACCCACTGTCACAACTTTGAAACCAGTAATGGTAAATTGATAAAATTCAGACATTCAGTTGAATAGTTGTGCTAACTATTGAGACCGGTGTTATTTACATAGAATGTCTAGAAATTAGTGAAATTTTAGCAGGCAAAATTATGACACCATCTCACATAGCAAACGGACTTGGCCCAAATGTGGCGTAATAATGGCACTGCTGGCGTGTTGCCGGCAATGGCATGCATCATGTCAGCCAACTGTGGGCCATGCGTGGCACTGCCTGTATGACAGCGGACTACATTTGGGCCGATTGTGGATGGGAGGTGAATGGCCCAGATCAGTGTAGCGATTATGGGCCATACTTTGTGTACTGGATTAGGCCTGCTGGGCAAGATTCTCAAAAAAGCTATGATTATAAAAATGAAAAATAATTAATAAATATAGTGTTTACGTTTCACAAAATTAAATAATCAATAAATTTGAATTAGCTTACAAAGTATTATTTATTTATTATTTTAATTCGTTTTTGTAAACTTATATATTTTTTAAAAAATCAAAAAAAAATTGTCTATATTTTCAATCCTTTTTAGTTTAAGTGCCACAAAATCTATAATCTTACTAAATATATAAAATTTTTCCTAAATCATAGTTTATTTGAAAATATGTAAAGTTAGAACTTGGCGGTCGATTGTTTATATTGGTGCGATCTCCATGGTAACTGCAGGTTTTCTGGTTGGTGGATGAGGTTCACGTGATACAGCGTCGGTTGAAATTAGTTAGTTTTCTCCCGCTGAAGAGTGAAGACGTATGTCAGGCAACCGCTGTTCAGGTAAGGAAAGTTATATGTTGTGTACAACTAACCCAATATATAATATTAAAATACATAATAATACATATTAGATATTGTAGATACGTGTTCTCTTTGCACTCCTGCCGAAACAGATCAAGTCTTCGATGACGTGTGTACTGCTCTCTTACTGTAGTATTTTTATTTAACCTGGACAAATATCAATGACAAGATTTAAGACTTTTGCATTAATATTTGGCCTTTTTTAAAATGAGGAATTGAAATTAACAGAGTTAACAAGATGTGGTTTGAAATAACCGCCAAATGCCGTTAAAAATCGACCGTGGCGGGACTACCGCTGGCTCGGTTCATGCTCGACACTTTCTTTATGTCTTTATTTCTTTATTATTCTGTATAGAATAATAAAGAAATAAAACGGCAAATAAAACCGCCAAAACGGCATTTGGCGGTTATTTCAAACCATGTGGTTTGTTAACTCTGTTAATATACTGTAACTGCTGCCTTGGACTTGAGAGCGCCAGTACAGACCATAGACCGGTCTGCGGAATGTCTGGTGCTTTCTATCCGATGTACGGAACAATGTAATGCTGTCAAAATGATAGGAAAAATCACAGCGAAATCAGTAACAGTGATTCACTTGTAAAGCTGAAATTCATTCAGTGGTTGTATAATAAGATTTCATTATATCTAAATGTAATCTGTGACTTTGATAATCAGGATATTTTTGATATTTTAGTTTCAGCTAGTAGACCTTCTGAATGGCCTGTAATAACTTAAATATTGAGTAGCCAAATTGGCTGGTGAATGAAAAAGTTTTAAACCCTGTTTGTACACATAAATAAAACAATAAGAAAGCCTCTGGCCTAGAAGCACTTCATTTTATGATCTAACAAATTTATTAATAAAACAGTTTTAGAGCTACAGTATTATCATATATAGGTAAATCTTGATTAGTTGAATAGGCATCTTCAATGTTAATCTTTTTTTTCTCTCTTTTCCTACAGGACTGTGCTTGAACAAGAAATTTGAGACAGGCTGTTGGTATGGAGGGTAATTGGAGTTACAATGAGAGGAGCAATGTGAGAAGACGGGCATTAAAAAAAAGTTGATGAACTAATAGTTCAGTGGAGTGGAGCAGTCAGGACTTTGAAAGAAATTATACAGAGAGTCTAAATGATGAAACTTCTATATGGTTTGAGGAGGAGTTGCAGGGCAGCAGAGATGGAGGGGACGTGCAGATTCCAAAGGATAGGTTTGTGTCTGATGAGGAGGAAATGGAGCATAGTGATGCATGCAGTGACACTATTGATGACTTGAGGGATTCTCTTGCTGACTGGGCCACTGAATTTAGCATTCCCCTGATTGCGTTATCAGCCCTGCTTTGCATTTTACAAGTTCACCATCCCTCTCTGCCAAAAGATGGGGGAACATTACTTAAAACAAGAACAACATACAACATAGAAACTTTATCAGGTGGATTGTTTCACTACTTTGGAATACTAAATTAATTTCATGAACTGTTGAATAAGGTGTGGTGTGTTGTCCCAAATAGACACCCATTTAAATTACAGCTGAATTTTGACGGTTTACCCCTGTTCAAAAGTAGTAGTACTCGGTTTTGGCCCATTCTAGGCATGTTGCAGGGGTACAGCGAGAAACCAGTGCTGATTGGTCTTTTTTGTGGCAACACTAAACCAAAGTCCTTGTCAGAGTATTTGCAACATCTGGTGAGTGAATTAAAGTCACTGAGCAGTGGGTTTGTTTATCAGGGAAAGAGGTTCTTTTTGAACATTTGCTCTGTTGTATGTGACACCCCAGCCCGAGCCTTTGTCAAAGGTGTGAAATCACACTGTGCATACCATGGATGTGACAAGTGTCACCAAACTGGTGTCCGTATAGGACATTGAATGACATTCCCTGATTTAAATGCAAGGCGTAGAACTGATGAATGCTTTAGACAAAATACAGATGCAGAACACCACCATGAACACTCACCTTTGGCTGACCTTAATATTGACATGGTTGCCAGCTTCCCTTACGATTACATGAACTTAGTATGTTTAGGGGTTATGAGGCGTCTGCTTGATTTGTGGATGGGTCCTCCTGGACCCCTGCGTTGTCGTATGTCAAGCAGTCAAGCTTCCTTGATTTCAGAGAGACTGCTTTCTTTGAGGGATTACATTCCTTTAGAGTTCACTAGAAGACCACGTACACTGGCTGAAAGAAGTAGGTGGAAGGCTTCAGAGTTTCGCCAGTTCCTGCTGTACACTGGGCCTGTTGCACTGAAGGGTGTGTTAAAGTCTCAAATATATGACAATTTCATGCTTTTGTCAGTTGGTGTATTCATATTACTGAGTTCAGAATATTGTTTGACGATGAACAATCTGGCCAAATCTCTTTTGGTATCTTTTATTGAACATTTTGGTCGGCTATATGGACCAGAATTTTTATTTTACAATTTTCATGGTTTTGGTGCATCTATGTGAAGATGTAAAAATCCATGGTAATTTGGATTTATTTTCATCTTTTCCGTATGAGAATTTCTTGGGTTATCTTAAAAAAGTGGTTAGAGGCCCACGTAATCCGTTGACACAAGTTATCCGCAGGTTGTCTGAAAATGATGAAGCCAGTTCCAACTGTAACCTTAAAGCACAGACATCCAAAGATTATAAATCGGAACATACTGAAGGACCAGTACCACAGTTTTTCACGGGAGACGTTAAACAGTTTAAAGTGTTGTCCATGTATGGTGCAGTTATCAAAGCTACAAATAGAGATTCCTGCATCAAAATAAAGTATAGGTTTGTTTTGGTTGAAAATATTATTGTTGATAGTGGAGTGGAATATATTGTAGGTAGGGAATACAGATGCCAAGAATCATTCTTTGAATACCCTTTTGACTCTAGGGAGTTAGGCATCTTCATGGTTTCTAGCTTGTCTATGACTGTGAAACATTTTCAGATAGCGGAGAGTGTGCAAAAGTATGTCAGACTGCCATTTCATGACAAGTTTGTTGTTATACCTTTGCTGCATTTAAACAAACCACTCTGCAGCTATTGATTTATATGGTACATATAAAATTTTTTGTTATCATGGGTCCAGTAAATCTGTAGTTTATTTTTTGTGGCTCTCTTTGTATCTGTGATTGTGTGCAATTACAGATCCAAAAAAATAGTCTGTCTTCTCACTTTTTCCATTCAAATGTGTCCCTGCAGATTATTTTAAAAAAGATACACAAATTAATAAATTACACTTTTTTGTTTAGACAATGTATCACATTGTGATTTTTGAAACAACAAATGAAGTCGAAGTGGTGCCTTCCAATTGGGTCAATGAAAATGAATGTATGTGGCCACCAAATAAAGTGGACGTTGTAAAAGCTGCAAAAAATAAGGAGCAACCTGGGGAAGGATGGACTCCACACAGGGTCAGAAATATATTTACATCAAGTAAGTATAACTTTATAGATTGTGTTTCTGATTTCATTTTAGAAGACGTTTCTGATGCGTTGGTCTTAACACGCACAGAAATATAACTGCTAGTTATTGTAATCTTTTGCAGACAGTTACGGTGAGGCAAGATTAAAACTACCTGAAGCTGTTGAACACACAGACCTTGCAACAGATCGAGAGGATTCCCCAATAAAAGCAAAACGAAGAAGGAAGTAAGTTGTCTTTATTTATAATCCATGATTACATTTAGTCACTGTATTGTAACATGTGGCACATATGTAAGTAACAAAGTAATTATTTAGCCTGAAGAACATACTTTTTCCTGGAGAAGATGAGGATGAAGAAATCAGTTTTGATCGGTCAAAAGATAATGCAAAGAAAAGGTAACTTTCCATAAATTTTCTTTTTTGTTTACTTATTTCTAATATGTTACATTTAGCTTCTCTCTCTTTCTCTGAACAGAACAGAAGAACTGCCTAGAGCTCCAAAGATCTTTCACTCGTTCCAGAAGTCTGGATCTGCTCAGAAGTCTGTGTTGGCCAAATCAAAAGCAACAAACTTGTAGGCAGTATCAGTTGTTGTTATTTTGAGTAAGGTAATTGATGAATTTAACTTGTGAAATGCCAAAAATGATCTGTTCTATCTTTCTGCAAACCCCCACATAGTTTACCAAATGTCTCTCGTAAGTCATCATGCTTCTAACGTACCTAAGAGGACCCACACACGTTCTCACCTGCCTCGAAGAAACGATGCAACTGCTGATCCACTTGTGAGAAGCCACATTAACCCTGACCCGCTTCAGAGATTCCACACAAGCTGTACTTCTCCCAACTTGTTTGACAAAGACTGCACTCCACGTGACCTGCTTCAGAGAGGTCACGCTTCCCCTGATTCACAACAGAGAAATGGTGCAACTGCTGAGCCGTTTCAGAGAGGCCAGACTTCCTCTGATCCGCTTCAGAGAAGCCACACAACTGCTCACCTGTTTCAGAAAGTCCACACTTCTCCTGACCCGAATCAGAGAAGCAGTATTTCTCCCGACTTGTTTGAGAGAGGTCATACTCCCCCTGACCCACTGCAGAAAAGCTGCACTTCCCCTGATATGCATCAGAGAGGGAATGTTTACCACCAGCCACATGGACCATTAAGACCTCAAACTTTTCTTGATACTTGTATTTGTTCATTGGGAAATGTGATACTATTGTGTACCACTTTTACATCTTGTGTACCATATGGATTTAGGTGGTTTATTTTAGTTACTTGCTTTTGTTTCAGCCCTCCTGCGTAACATTCTCACAAATCAAGAGATCATGATGGACCAAATGAAGATAATCTATAGGACAGTTCAGGGTCTAAAATCTGTCAGTGAAGAAGACATAGGTCTTGAATCAAACCTACTGCCAGTAGCTGATCTTCAGTCTCTGCAAAACCTGGAGGAGAGACTGAGGAAATTTCCTGACTTTCAAATGCATCTGGTAAGTCAGTTATATTCCAGATATAGATGTATAAATGCACAACTGTTTTGTTTAGGCTTACCAAAGGCTTATTGTTTTAATATATATGCCTGTTCTTGTTCTTAAATGAAGTTCACACAAAAATGAAAATTTACTCATCATTTACTTTTAAGCTTGTATAAGTGGGTTTCTTTGGATGAACACAAAGAAGACATTTTGAGGAATGTTGGTAACCAGAGAGTTGAAGGTAACATTGGTAAAAAATATTATGGAAGTCAGTGGTTACCATCTGCTGTCTGGGTACCAACATTTTTCAAAATTTCTCCTATGTTCAACAGAAGGAAGAAACTCATACAGGCTTGGAACAAGTGGGGGTGAGGAAATGATATAATTTACATTAACAATTTACAATAACAATGATTCAATTAAATGTTAATTCACAGATAAGCATATTGGCAATGAAAGGTGGGACGGACACCAGGGATGGAGTTTGGTGAATAATGAGAGCAACAATAACAAACTCACTGGCCAGGAATATGAATATGCGTGGAGTAAATGGGCAGATCAGCTTTAGAAGCTTGCAGTTACGGAACATCGTTCTTGGTAAGTCTGTAGTGAGTATGACCACCTAAAAAATGAATTAATTTATTTAAAATCTAAAAATTTTTTATGCCCAATTTCTACAACTGTTATTGGTCTTGTCTGTCAGACTCTGACAAGCTAGTTAGTACGAGCATGCAGTAGTGCCACATAAGAAAAAACACATTTACACACTGCAGGAGTTCGAGGACACCCAGTTCACACAACTGCAAAAGGTGCGATTATGCATTCGTAGAAAAACCCGTCTTGCTGTTTAAAGTGTATGTGCCTACATTTTTATACCATTCTATGCCCCTTAGAAACTCATTGCCTTTATTCATCATTCAACAGATACTGAATGACTTGAAGAAATTTCAAGACTTGGGTAAAGGAGGTGACAGTTTGTACGTGTCACAATTATCTGATGGAAACTCAAGCTGAATTTGGTAGTCAAAGTGCATACATACAGTGCATGTGAACACACAAATGTACGTACAAAGGCCTCTATATTACATGGTTGTGTTCAGTATGACACAGATGATGAAAAGAAGAAAGCTGTCATGGAGATCAAAAAGACTTGTCTCTCTCACCGCCATATTAGGTGGGTAAATAATAACTAGATATAGTTACATAGATATTATTATTAGTATCATTATAGTTATTAATAAAGGGGGTAACTTTCCTGTTTTTGACCCTTTCCGCTTTTTAGTTACAGAAGACATTTATAACACGTACAGTAGCAGTTGGAAAACACTGGTGTAAAAACTGAAATGAACAATGACTGAATTTCACTTAACTAGGCTAGTTTATTGGCACACTTGGTCAGAACATCATCACATTAGTATGCTTTCCCCATTATGAGAAGTCAAATGTCTGCTGTGAATGACATCATTGGTGAGACATATGTGTCACATTAATCCAGTCCCACCCTTCTCTGTCCCTTATATGCCCAGCTTTATCTGTCTTGTTGATTATTTGGTCATCAACACCTTACATACCTTGATGGTGAATGCAGTGGCCAAACTACTGTCTATGCTCCAGGAGCGGGTATGTCAAACACCCAGCCATGCCATTATTCAGAGCTGGAACCAGCATGCTATGGCTGCCACTGACCATGCTGATGCAGAGATGGATAAGGTCGGGACAGTGTTTCTATATTGTTAATCATAAAACTAATGCAGTTGTTACTTACAATGAGCCACATTATGAAGCAGAAAAAGATCAGCTTGTCTGGTACATGTATCTTTATTAGTCTGCTGAGCCAGGAACTCCCTATGTTCAACCAATGTTCATCGCTGAGCTGATGGTAGACAGAAATTCTTTGACCTATGAACCCTCTGAGAAAAAGTTTCAGGTTTGCTTCCTAAATTGTTATGATCTTTTACACTGTAAGTTAATTATTTACCATGCACTTCCTATCTACAGTGATGTGCATGTGTATTTGTCATTTCATTTCTTATTTCCTGTAGGAGACTATTGCAAAGGTCATTAATCAGTTTCAGGAGACAGTGCTGTCAGTTCATACACTTGACACAAGAATTGGTGAAAGAGCAGGTGTGAATGTAGAATTTTGATATGTCAGAAATATAACTTTTACACTGACACTGTCAGTTTGCGATATAGTCTTTCTATATACATTTAGATGTGTTTGTTTATTTTCAGAACCAGAAACATGGACATGAACTGAGCCCCAGTTTGCGATATATTATGAAGACTGATGGCCACTTCCGAAGCATCACCCAGAACATCAAGGTAGGTTTTTACTTTACTGCTCTGTCTTTTTTCTCCAGAGGTTCAACCTGTACCTCTCGTATGTGCCTGATTTGTTTTCCCCTTAGGAATCGCTGCAGTTTGCCTTTGACACAGCGAAAGTCTATTCCCACACATTTGAGCCTTTTCAACTGTTCTATAAGGAGAATGAGAGTCAGGATCTGGAAGCAATGCGACAACAGGATCACAGTACAGACATCTTCCGCTTACCACACAAAGAGCAGTACAGTTGTTAATGTTTTTTTGTTTGTATTGCCAGATGTACTGCTGTTTGAAAAGATATTTTGACACTTAAAAAGACAAGTCAAGTTTTAAACAAAAATATAAATGCTTAAACAAGATCTGTGCCTTTTGTGAATAATCAGTCTTGACAAAAAACAACACTCAACTTTCCTCTGCCAACACCTAAGAAGTTTTCTTGTAAACAAACAATAGTAATGTTTACAAGCCACACTGTACCATTTAAACACAATTAAACTGACTTCATGTAGAGACCACTAATAATATTTCTTTGATTTATGTTTCAAATCAAATTGTAGGTGTAGGTAAAATTATTAATATGCAAACATATCCGCATTGATACCATGGTTTTACTAACAGCACAAGGTCATCCAGCATTATTGCAGATGCTATGATCAAAGCTTGTGCACAGACGGAACATATTCATTTCTATTTTTTCCTAATTTTTATTTACTGTGCTTTATCTTCGTTATTATTAGTACATAATACTGTATCTGTTTTTACAAGTATACATATAAGAAACGTACTAGGAGAAGCATAAATGTATTAATTATGGAAAGGAAAAGGGCAGGGTATGAATGAGTATTTACCTATATGTTTTTGGAGCTGTTATGGTAAATTAAACATTACATGCCTATCTACCTTGACAAGCAGATATTGCTTAATAGAATACAGCCACTCTAACACACCCAATAAGAAAGCATGCACAGGTTTTAGTTAAAAGGTGCAAAGCATGCAAGATAACAAATATGGTCACTTCATCTCACAGACCTGTCCTTCTTCGAAAAAGCACTCGAGGTATACCACAGTGAGCATAAGGAGGCTTTAGCTATCCAACAGAAGAGAGCTCTTGGCATACTGCTTGTGGACAAAACACAACTTAAACAGAATCTTGTGTCCTCCACTCTCCGCTGTCTGGAGGTGAGAACAAGCATAGGCACATTCTGCACACATAGACATATAACCATATTTCATTGAACCTTATGGTAAATCATAACCAATATTAATGAATGTACTTTTTTTTATAATGATGTATGGTGCTTTTGGTTCATGTACAATGTAGATTTTTGACCATGATGAACAACCGGTTGAAACAGGATAACATTAAGGCTGTTCTGGTTAAATAAATCTCAAGTGAAATAAAAGTATAAGTGATGACCATTGCCCCAACGATTGATGTAATTCACTACAGCCAAATATTAAATAAAAACTATAGCAAAAATGCCCAAGGCTTGTAGGAATGATTACCCTACTATGACTCTCTACTCCAGGTCATTAACGAGACGCTCACTCGGCAGGCTAAGAAAAAGGTAGATGCTGTCATTGCCAAGGCTTGTGAAGCTCAGGTTAAACTAGAATTCACTCCCTCAAGTACAAATGAGTTAGCTGACGCCCTTATATTTCTGGATGAGATACAGGAGGTAAGTCATACATTTCACATTAATAGCAGTTTCTTCTTTTTAACAAAGCCAAAATACCAGTAAACAGACATCAACCTTTCTGCCTCCTTCCTTTGTTTGTTTCACATTTCTGGCATATGGCATATGGCATTTCATTTTTTTTTTTTTTTTTGTTTCTTTCTTTTTCTTCTGTCCTACCAGGTTAAGGTGTTAGAGGAGGAAAAGGACACAGTTTGTAAGATGTATAATCTGATTCAGATGTACTCAGTTTCCATGCGACCTGAGGAGCAGTTTTTTTTTGACCCCTTGCAATCCTTCATAAACTCACTGCACAGCACCATTGATAAGGCAGTGACAGCGAGGGACTCCAGCATGGATAAATTTTGCATGTCATTGCAAAAAGACATAAAGGAGCTGGGCCAAGAGGTCATAAAAGTCCATCTTAAGTTACAAGTAGGTGGAGAAGTTGTAATAAATGTCACATTAAGTAATGTGGGTTAATGGAAATTAACCCTGTTATTAATTGCATACTTTAATACCGACCTAGGAATTCATAGCTTGGAAGGGTGCTTTAAATGCTGAGCTTAATTACTCAATGTGTGTCCATGTAAATGCCTTTTGCTCCATTTTTACTTGTTTGTCTTTAATGTTTTTTTTATGGATAGGATTCACAAATTTTAGATATCAATTCAGTTTCTTCTGAAGTGCATCCTCTTTTGGGGGAGATCCAGATTTCCATAGATGAGTTACAGGCCCAGGGTTCTGCTTACAATTCCTACCAGAAGAAATTCAAGGTACTGTAAATCTATAGATTCTATCCTTGATTAAAAACATATTCTTCCATCAAATACATAAGGTAAGTTATATAGAATTAGGGAGAAAGTTGTTTTGTAGTATTCAAACCTCATCACCAAACAATCCTGCCATCTTAACCCAAACTGGTTTTCTCCATCTTTGATAAATAAAGGTTGAGGTGACCAAGTTTGACGCGTTGGATGAGTTAACTGCAGTGTGTAAGCTAAAGCAGCTGCTATGGGACTCTCTAGAGAAATGGGACTCTTTACAAGATAACTGGCTGCAGGTGAGGTGCATCTAATATAAATGCAATGTTTTTGTAAGCCTGAACACGCATGCAGTATAATGTACAGGCACATGAGCAGCTCTTCATTTCCTTTAAGCTTAACTGAGTTCAGCTATGTTCATTTCTCCCCAGAGCACACTTAAACAACTGGAGTCTGAAGGGAAATGTCTGAAGGAAAAGGTGGAAGTTATGAAGCAGAGGGTGGGTAGAACCAAGTGCTCTGCAGTGACTATTACTATTGGTGATTTAGCCAGTCTGGACTAAATGATTATCATGTGTATTTTTTTTCAGTTGCCTGTGATCATTGATCTACATAACCCATGTATGAAGGCAGAACACTGGAAGATACTTGAGTCTGTTGTGGGCTCATCCCTGAATATGAAAGAGCTTACTGCTGCTTTGGAGGAGCTCAATGTCTTTTCCTATGGCAGGGAAATACAGGAGGTGCCACATAAATAGAGCTATAAATTCAGTCTTCTCAGTCTCTACTTAATAAGTAAATGAATAAGTAGGTGCTACTACTTGCCCTAATCTAACCTAGTATCTTGTGCTAACGTTTTTATCCTTTTTTTTATATTTTGTCCTCAGAGTGAGGTCAAGGACAGAAGTACAGATCTGAAAGTATCTTTAAGTTATTTTTATGTTACAACTGGATAAACAGGACTAACATAACTCTTGACTTTTAGGCGTCAGGACAGGCTTCTGGAGAGGCATCTATGGAGGCTATTATTGCAAAGGTGAGTGGATTGACTATGTATAAAGATTTTATATGTCTATCCATATCTACTAAAGAAACTGTAATAGAAGTAAAGTCTACCTTCCTCTCTGTTAAATTTGAGCTTATATTCATGCTATTTTGTGCCCAAATATGCCAATTTGATGATTCATTGGACTCAATAATTACCTCTGAAAATGCAGAAATTTCTGTTTTTCTTAAAATTCAGCATATGTCACCTGCTCTTTATTTCAGAAACAGTCCTCAAATCATGCATCTTAACAATTCAGTGCAATTCAGTTTATTTGTATAGCATCAAATCACAATACTATCATCTTAAGGCACTTTACATCAACTGGCAGTACATTTGGTTCTTACCTAACAAAAAGCCTTGCCAGTATTGAATCTAGGTAAATGCCTATTTTTGTGAAATTGACACACAGCAAAAAGTCCTTAGGGTGTATTTTTGTAACTTCTTGTGGCTGAGGGCATGTGCCTACACAACATGGCTAATTTAGTGCAGAGATGCAAAGAGTGGTCAGATATATGGTTAACTTATTCCAATTATAGATGAATTTAAATTTTGTGCTCTCATATGAATATGAAGCTACAGCCACTAGATTGTTAGCTGTGCTTACCAGAAAGGCTAGAAGCATGTAGTTTTTTTATATTTGAACTAAGCACATATGAACATGGCATTGCTCTTATCTACTGCCAAGATTGTGAAGGGGTGGATTTTCAAAACTATTAATTTAACTTGGATTCCTGTTGCTGGAGAAAATGAAAGCCTGATGAAAATATTTTCCATACCTATATGCTTTTTGTTTTTCAGTTTTAGTGATGAACACTGTAAGGGACCAAGCCGGCACAGATGAGGACACAGGCAAATATATATGAAAAAGATGGGTTTTTATTTCCCCAAAGAAATAAACAAAATAACTTAACTTTATAATGATAACATGAGCTCTTAAAACCGGTCAAAGAAACCAAACTGAACTCAGGTTAAACCAATTCAAAAAATGACACCACAGTGCAAACTAACTAAAGACAAACTGACCCACAGACTAAACACAGGAGATATATATAGTGGCTGATCAGACCACTTAACACACACAGGGGGATAACAAAGAAACAAACTACCACTAAACTACAAATACCAAATAAATATTAAATTAATCTCAATCCCAATATCACCAATGAAATATTAACCCAACAAATATCTAAAACTTCTAACATAACTTATACAAATAAACAAAACCTCCAAACAAATTTCCCAACTTCCCCTACAAGGTGGCCAGCACATAGCACAGTCCAATTGGCCCCTTCCTCTATTTAAGTGTTTTTATTTTCTGGAGTCCATCCTTTGCCTGAGGCCTGCCAGAACATCCCTCCAGGAGCAGCACCAACCACCATCGGCATCCCAGCACTGGTAACTCAAAGAAATAATGATTAGAAAATATGCTGAAAAAGTAACTAAATTAAAATGTGACTATACAAAAGTTTCCTAACTGTGCACGCTACAGATAGAAGACAATGTATTGTCCACATGCAAAATAAATATACTGTGAAACCAAATGTGTGATTTATTTGTGTAATCTGTAAACTAATGTAAAATACATTGAAATTAACTTAAACTAAAGAAACTCAGATGTGTAGTGCTTGAGGATTACCGACATTAGTCTCAGCTGTGGGTGGCCACGGGGCGGCCATCACACTCCCCTCCCCTTCAGACTTCTCGCTAGGACAGCGAGAGAGATTGTCCGCAGTGAGATTGTCTTTACCAGGGATGTACTGTACTGTAACGCGTAAAGGCTGCATGTCAAGGTACCACCGAGTAATCCTTCCATTAGCATCTTTCATCTTCTCCACCCATTGCAATGCCCGATGGTCCGTCTCCAGTGTAAACTCTCTCCCAAGGAGGTAATACTTAAATGAGTCCAAAGCCCACTTGATTGCCAATGTTTCCTTCTCCACTGTTGAATAGCGGGTCTCTCTGGGAAGCAGCTTCCTGCTAATATAAGCAATGGGGTGTCAATCCTCAGACGGCCCCTGCAGAAGCACCGCTCCAATACCCCTCTCAGAAGCATCAGTTTGCAAAATAAAAGGGTATATTTATTTATATAGTATATTTATATATATGTATAGGATATATTTATATATAGGGTATATTTATATATATGTATAGGGTATATTAAGGCCCGAGCCCCCACCGAAGGTGAAGGCAAGGGACTATTATAACTGCTCAATATGCAGGGACCGACTAACTGGGTCGGAGTCACTAACGGACCACTAAACAGTGACCCGGACACCACCATGACGTAGGGATGTGCGAGACCTTTCAGAAAATATATATATTGGGGGTGCTGAAAAAAACGCTATATTGTTATCGTTAGGATTATTTATTAGGCCCGAGCCCCCACCGAAGGTGAAGGCAAGGGACTATTATAACCGCTCAATATGCAGAAACCCACTAACCGGGCCAAAATCACTAATGAACCACTAAACAGTGACCTGAACCCCACCACGACATAGGGATGCGCAAGAGCTTTCAGAAAATATATATGTTGAGGGGGCTGGAAAAACGGTTATATTGTTATCATTAGGATTATTAGGCCCGAGCCCCCACTGAAGGTGAAGGCAAGGGACTATTATAACTGCTCAATATGCAGAAACCCACTAACCGGGTCAGAGTCACTAACGGACCACTAAACAGTGACCCGGACCCCACCATGACGTAGGGATGCGCAAGACCTTTCAGAAAATATATACATTGAGGGTGCTGAAAAAACGGCTATATTGTTATTTTGTTAGGATTCTTATTCTTTTTTTTAATTCTGTGTAAAAACCCTCACTTAGTGATGTGGAGCATCGAGAGATCGAAATTATTTTGAAAATTGTTATGGTTATCCAGTACCGCAGCTAGGGCGTTGTCTTCCGCTTTCTCCCTCGCGTATGGACAATTTGTGTTGAGACCAAAAAATTTAGTTTGTCACACTTGAATATAATTTGGCATAAAAATCCTTTAGGGCATCCTGATCAAAAAAGTCAATCAGACCCATGCCCTATTTTCGACGGTGTTGCCGTGGCAATGATCAACACCTGCCATTCATTTCCAATGGGAATTTTACAAAATGTACTGTTTTTGCACACGACATACTTTACCAAACTCATCCTAGGGCTTTTGGCTGAATGACCTCACTTAGTGATGTGGAGCATCAAGAGATCAAAATTATTTTAATAACTGTTATGGTTTTCCTCTACCACAGTCAGGGCTTTGGCCTCCGCTTTGTGCCTCACTCATGGAAAAATTGTATTGAGATCAAAAAATTTACTTTGTCACATATGAATGATATTTGGCAAAAAAAATCCTTTAGGGCATCCTGATCAAAAAAGTCAATGACACCCATGCCCTATTTTCAATGGTGTTGCCTTGGCGATGACTGAAACCCGCCATACGTTTTCAGTGAGAATTCTGTCCAATGTAACTCTTTGGTGACACAAAATGGTGTCCGCTCTTTCCATCGTGTATGTTCAATTTATATAGAGCCCAAAAATTTAGTTCATCACACTTGAATATAATTTGGCACAAAATTCCTTTAGGGGATCCTGATCAAAAAAGCCAATCAGACCCATGCCCCATTTTCAACGGTGTTTCCGTGGCGATGGCCGAAAGCCGCCATTCATTTCCCATGGGAATTTTATAAAATGTACTATTTTTGCACATGACATATTTTTCCAAACTCATCCTAGGGCTTTTGGCTGAATGACCTCACTCAGAGATGTGGAGCATCAAGAGATCAAAATTATTTTGATAACTGTTATGGTTTTCCAGTACCGCAGCCAGAGAGTTGGCATCCACTTTGTGCCAATGTGACATTTTGTATTGACATGACTAAATTGAGTTTGTCACATATGAATGATATTTGGCACAAAAATCCTTTAGGGCATCCTGATCAAAACAGTCAATGACATCCATACCCTATTTTCAACTGTGTTGCCTTGGCGATGACCAACAGCCGCCATTCACTTCCAATAGCAATTTTACAAAATGTACCATATTTGCACACGACATACTTTAACAAACTCCTCCTAGGGCTTTTGGCTGAATGACTTCATCTTGAGATGTGGAGCATCAAAGGTTACCCAAAATATTTTGTGAACTTTTATGGTTTTCCACTACAGCAGCTAGGGAACTGGCATCCGCTTTTTGGTTCGTTTATAGACAATTGGGAGACCAAAAAATTTAGTTTGTCACACTTGAATATAATTTGGCACAAAATTCCTTAGCAAAAGAACAAAGATCCCTCAAATCCTCAAACTTCCAGGCCTCTGGCAGAGGACCTGAGATTGAGGTAGACACACACACCACCCATAGGAGTGAGAAGGGAAATTTATATATTTATATATATATATATGTATACATATATATATATATATACATATATACACATATATATATATATATATATATATGTTCTTTTCCTTTCGGCTCCTCCCTTCAGGGGTTGCCACAGCGAATCATCTGCCTCCATTTAACCCTATCCTCTGTAGCCTCCTCACCCACACCAACTATCCTCAAATCCTCCTTCACTACATCCAAGAACCTCCTCTTTGGTCTTCCTCTAGGCCTCCTTCCTGGCAGCTCTAACCTCAGCATCCTTTTACCAATGTATTCACTGTCCCTCCTCTGAACATGTCCAAACCATCTCAATCTGGCTTCCCTGGATTTTTCTCCAAAACATCTAACTCTGATGTACTCATTCCTGATCCTATCCATCCTCATCACTCCCAGAGAGAACCTCAAAATCTTCAGCTCTGCTACCTCCAGCTCTGCCTCCTGTCTTTGTCTCAGTGCCACTGTCTCTAAACCAGACAACATTGCTGGTCTCACCACTGTCTTGTACACCTTTCCTTTCATTCTTGCTGACACTCTTTTGTCACACATCACACCTGACACTTTCCTCCACCCGTTCCAACCTGGCTATATATATATATATATACAGTGGGTACGGAAAGTATTCAGACCCCTTTAAATTTTTCACTCTTTGTGTCATTGCAGCCATTTGCCAAAATCAAAAAAGTTCATGTTATTTCTCATTAATGTACACTCAGCACCCCATCTCGACAGAAAAAAACAGAAATGTAGAAATTCTTGCAAATTTATTAAAAAAGAAAAACTGAAATATCACATGGTCATAAGTATTCAGACCCTTTGCAGTGACACTCATATTTAACTCACATGCTGTCCATTTCTTCTGATCCTCCTTGAGATGGTTCTGCTCCTTCATTGGAGTCCAGCTGTGTTTAATTAAACTGATTGGACTTGATTAGGAAAGGCACACACCTGTCCATATAAGACCTTACAGCTCACAGTGCATGTCAGAGCAAATGAGAATCATGAGGTCGAAGGAAAACTGTCCAAGGAGCTCAGAGACAGAATTGTGGCAAGGCACAGATCTGGCCAAGGTTACAAAAGAATTTCTGCAACACTCAAGGTTCCTAAGAGCACAGTGGCCTTCATAATCCTCAAATGGAAAAAGTTTGGGACGACCAGAACTCTTCCTAGACCTGGCCGTCCAGCCAAACTGAGCAATCGTGGGAGAAGAGCCTTGGTGAGAGAGGTAAAGAAGAACCCAAAGATCACTGTGGCTGAGCTCCAGAGATGCAGTAGGGAGATGGGAGAAAGTTCCACAAAGTCAACTATCACTGCAGCCCTCCACCAGTCGGGCTTTATGGCAGAGTGGCCCGACGGAGACCTCTCCTCAGTGCAAGACACATGAAAGCCCGCATAGAGTTTGCCAAAAAACACATGAAGGACTCCCAGACCATGAGAAATAAGATTCTCTGGTCTGATGAGACCAAGATTGAACTATTTGGCGTTGATTCTAAGCAGTATGTGTGGAGAAAACCAGGCACTGCTCATCCCTTGTCCAATACAATCCCTACAGTGAAACATGGTGGTGGGAGCATCATGTTGTGGGGGTGTTTTTCAGCTGCAGGGACAGGACGACTGGTTGCAATTGAAGGAAAGATGAATGTGGCCAAGTACAGAGATATCCTGGAAGAAAACCTCTTCCAGAGTGCTCAGGACCTCAGACTGAGCCAAAGGTTCACCTTTCAACAGGACAATGACCCTAAGCACACAGCTAAAATAATAAAGGAGTGGCTTCGGAACAACTCTGTGACCGTTCTTGACTGGCCCAGCCAGAGCCCTGACCTAAACCCACTTGAGCTTCTCTGCAGAGACCTGAAAATGGCTGTCCACCAACATTCACCATCCAACCTGACAGAACTGGAGAGGATCTGCAAGGAAGAATGGCAGAGGATCCCCAAATCCAGGTGTGAAAAACTTGTTGCATCATTCCCAAGAAGACACATGGCTGTACTAGCTCAAAAGGGTGCTTCTACTCAATACTGAGCACAGGGTCTGAATACTTATGACCACGTGATATTTCAGTTTTTCTTTTTTAATAAATTTGCAAAAATTTCTACATTTCTGTTTTTTTCTGTCAAGATGGGGTGCTGAGTGTACATTAATGAGAAATAAAATGAACTTTTTTGATTTTGGCAAATGGCTGCAATGACACAAAGAGTGAAAAATTTAAAGGGGTCTGAATACTTTCCATACCCACTGTATATACAGTAAAGAAAAACAAACAGGAAAACTTATATGAACAGACAGATGTATTTTGTAATGTTTTACAGTGTATGGCTCATCAGTTTTATACCTCTGGAGTTGCCACAATTTTGCACATGGCACTTAAATCATGTTCCACTGTAAATAAGGCCTGACAAGACATCTTAAGAATGATTTATTGCATTTATCATTAATGGTCTGATTTTTCTTGGAATTTATTCATATAAATTACCTTAAATTATTTGTATTATCATGAACAAATCCAGAGTCAGGTCTTGGCCAAAAGCTAAGTCAAGTAAAGTTTATGCATAGTCTTTTCATAAACCAGTTTTTACTGGTATTTACCTGTACAATGAAATTCTTTGCTCTGCACAATGCCATAAATAAGTAAAAACTATATAAATTACAGGTGTAACAACAGAAATAGGAAACAGAAATATGATTTATGTACATGTGCTGGGTAGTGTTCAACATGAAGGTGGAATTGGATATGTCATTTCTTAAACAAATGCTATGTAACTGTAACCAAAGTGCATGTTCTGAAAGAATCAATCAGCACTAACTACACTGTTGCAAAGTCTCATAAAAATTGTATCATATGAGTCCACATAGAGACAAACACACACACTCACACACTCTGACTCACTCAATCAACCTGAGATACATGTTTTGGACTGTGGGAGGAAACCGGAGTACCTGGAGTAAACACGTGGAAAACAGGCTAGTTTCAATACGTACAAAGAAAATATTGCCCAAACAATAAACTTTAAACTACATTTATTGTTGCACATATGCACATGGCATCGGGCAATTTTACAAATGAACATATTATAGAATGCACTTTTGCTCTTATTTATATTTCTTTATTTTCACAGTAGAAGGCATGAGCTAGACACTATCAAAAAGTTATTTGTTCTGTGGTTTTCATGGAACTATGGAACTAATCTTTCTTTTCATTAACAAATATGGTCAATGTGCAACATGGTGATACATAAAAAAAAATTGATAATTAGAGAAAAGAACTTCATTAACTGAACTTTATTACATTCAACTACAGTTTAAATATCTTAAAAACTAAAATTTAATAAATTATATTATTTAAAAATATATTTTAAACATTAAGTGGTTAACATATTCACAAGCAATTAAATAAAATTTTATTTTATTTGTATAGCGCCAAATCACAATACAAATCATCTCAAGGCACTTCACAAAAACTAAAACTAAAAACCCAACAATTCCCTTATGAGCAAGCACTTGGCGACAGTGGAGAGGAAAAACTCCCTTTAACGGAAGAAAAAACCTCCAGCAGAACCGGGCTCAAAGAGATTCTGCTTCAGTGAAGTGATTTAGGCATGGAAAACTTACCTTGTATTCTGGGCCCTCGCTATCCAGGTTAGAATGATCCCAAAGGCCAAAGAAAGAGTTTGAGTTCATTCATTTATTACAAGACATTCAAAGCTGCATTAGCATGCTGTGTAAATCAAGTTAAAATGAAGTGTGAAATAATGTTCGAATGAATGAATAAACATATAGTATACATATAAAATAAACAACTGCATACCTATAATTTTAAAAGTTGGCATTTACTTTTAAAGGAATGTTTATATTTATACTAGTGTTTATTTTGTTGTACCCTGGACCTTATTCACCACATTACGAATGAACAAGACACACATTGGCTGTGCAGCAAAACAACTATGCTGTGACTGGGTGTTTCCTTACAGTGTGTTGCTGTGGGCTGAGGACAGCCTGATGTCTCTGATGGAAGGCAGCTCTCTACCTGGACTGGACACCTTGTTCTCCAAAACTTAAAGAGTCAATTCAAATATAATAGCAGGACATTAACCAGTCTTACTCTGCTAATCACTATATTTTTTTAATCTAGTTGGTTTTACCTTGCACCTGGTTAAAGTACTTGCCGTTACTACTAGCTGAGTCCTCAGGCTCCCTGTTCTGCATGTCCTGGGAATCTCTGTCAGACAGGACTTTCATTTTCAAAGTTTTAGCTTTCTGGGCCTCTTGCCATGTCGGAGGAGACAGCTTGAACAGAAACTCCTTGTATCTCTTATAATCTATCAGGACTTCTTCCAATTTAGCAAGTTCGCTATGAAAAAGAAAGATTAAATTTAGATTGTCACATCTTTCCAAATATTTTCAGCTTTTATTTGCGGTGCTTCTTTGTGCACATTTAGCTAGTCACTTTTATGCACATAAAACATGGATCACTTCCACATACTTAATTATACAACACTGAGCTAGAGGGATAGAGGAGAGAGAAAAGAACAGCAACAACTGCAACTACTGTGGAAAATATTACAATATATTCCAGAATACACTATTATAAACATTTATTCTTGCTTACCTTTTATTTTATATTTATTGACTAACTTGGCAATATTTACTATTTATTTTTAGTAACTATTATGTTTATTATCTAGAATTTCTTTAGTGGTTTTTCTTAGAATTTTTTCAGCTATTTCTAAAAGTAATTCAAGACATTACAGAAGAGATTAGTATTATAAAATAAACAGTTTTTATAAGATCATTTTAAATGTACTTTTTTAAAAAAAATGATTACATAATTTAATGAATTACTAATATATAAACTAAATGAAAAAAAGCTTTTTATACATTATTTAGGTTTGTTTAGCCTTTCTATAACCATTTATTATGTTAATTTAAATGCACTTTTTTGTATTTAAGTAAAATTATTTTTGGATTATTATCTAATCAAATGAAAATTAGCTATTTGTACATTTTTTATTAGGTTTACCTTTATTGTCCCTATTTCAGCACTCAGTCTCTTGATCTCAGCATCCTTCTCCTGTTTGGACTTGGCCTCCTGTTCAAAACTGACAGCAGAGACGGGATGAAAATTCATATTCAGA